>NC_091742.1:7511700-7686700 GCF_043380555.1 Nothobranchius furzeri
TAAAAGCAAACGGGGCCCAGAGCAAGTACTGATTCATGATTTTACTTTTTCAGATGTCCAGCATTTCTCTATTCAAAATCCCCTTTTTCATTAATTTTATGTAATATTATTATTTTCGGAGGTTTTTAATTATACATTTGATTCATATAACCCATAATCATCGCAATTAGAACTAATTAAGGCTTTGCATATTGAGTCTATCTCATATATTAGGTCATACGTCATAGACCTCGGCATTTCTCAATACACTCAGACATGTTTAAATTTATACTCCTAGATTGTTTGCAGCGTACTACAGTGTACTGCTTGTTGGTATCATTTTTATTCTATTATTTTTTTGTTTGCTTGCTTTTTACTTTAACTGCTTTTTACCCAGAATGTCCACTTTCTGCTGTGACAATGTAAATTTCCCACTTGTGGGACTACTAAAGGATAATCTTATCTTATCTTATCTTATCTTATCTTATCTTATCTTATCTTAGTTTTACTTAGTAAGTGGAATTACTGAAATACATTTTAAATACACTTTTTAGATTAATCTGTATGTCAGTGTTAAATCAGTTAAACATGAAGAGAACATCATATTTGTTTTATTGTAATGTTTACATCTTTAGATGGGAGCAAGATTAAAGTGAAGGGCGAGTCTGATGTGAATATGAAAACATCGTCTTTTGAGAACTATGCCAATGAGGTTCTTGATATACAAGTGGGGCAGACTGACATGAAAGTCCGTCAGATCTTCAGAAAGTTTGTGGAGGTACACGTTTTTATAGTCAGTCACATTTCTGTCGGTTGAAGTTTAAACAAATAATAAACAACCCCTTCTGTCTTTATTGTGGCTTTTAGGCTGCAAACAATTACATGGAAAAGTATGGCCCTGAAATGCTTCCTTACATGAAGGACTTCAGACTTCCCGACATCCCAGAGATTTCTCTGCCGGAAAAACTCTTCTTGAAAAGGTAAGTGCACAAAGCTCCACCGTGAATACTTTATTGAGCAGCTTTATTAACAAAATATATATATACTTTTAATCTATTTTAACAGCGAGTCAAAGGCTGTGTACTACTTAAGCAGGGAACACTTCACAATTGCAATCCCACTGCCTTTTGGAGGAAAGTCAACAACAGAGTTACATTTTCCAAAAGTTCTGACCACTCCGAGCCTTTCTCTACCACAGTTTGGAGTGGAAATTGCCTCAAGAAAAATTCCAATCCCAGATGTAGTTTTTCCAGAGAGTTTCTCGTTGTCCTTCCCTTTGTTTGACAAAGCTGAGTTCTCAGCAATGGTGAACAGCAATCTTTATGATGTGGAGGCGACAGCGGCTGCTGGAAAAGACGTTGTTGAACCACCAAGCTACTCAGCCAGGTTTGACTTGAAAGGAACTTCCCCGATTGACATCCTCTCAGTAGCAGTTGAAGGTAATTTACAAAGATGTTTTAAAATTCAAATTATAGTATTTCTTTCATTCTGAATGTAGACTGATGCTTGATCTGTGCTGCTTGTTGGCAAAACATTAGCATTTAGCCCAACGATGCCAAGAGGTCCTCAATTGTGCTTTCCCTTTGTGTTTTACCTGTAGGCACTGGAATGGTGTCCATGAGGGATGCTATCAAGGCCCATTTGAGAAGCTCTTTCACCCATAAGTTCGTTGAAGCTACATTTGGTATCGAAGAAGAAGGAATTATTACAGACAAAATAAATCTGAAATCAGTTAGAAAAATAGAAGTAACAAGTCCATTTGGGCTTGATGTAGCTCTAATCCACACTGGTATGGCTGAAATCAACACTCAAGGATTGTCTGGTGACAGCAAATTTGAAGGATTGCTCAGTGCTGGACCAATCTTTAGCAAAACTATTTCAACTCAGTCATTTGCCATATTCCCATTCAAACCAGAAGCAAAGATTGAATCCACTCTTCAGCTTGACTCTACAATTCTTAAGGCCCAAAACACAGTTGCAGCAAGCCTTGCCAATGGCGAAGTCTCTTTTGTGTCTAACACAAATGCCTTTGAAAATGCCTACACCCATGTTGCTGATATCTCCTTCAAAAACAGCCAACTAAAAATGAAATGTGAATCAAATTTCCTTGCCTTCGGGATAAAGATCCGCAACTTAGGCGAGGCCTCTGCTGGTGCTGGTAAAGTTGCCATCAGAATGGAGACAAATGGAGACCACTCTGGTGATCGTGTTTACTCTCTACTGATTGCCTCTCTTGATAAAGATGGTGTGGCTGTGAGTTGTGATGCAAACATAAAGCTTTTGGAGCATGAGGCCACCCACAAGGTCATTCTGCAAATGAACAAGAATGGATTGAGCACCAGTGGAATAACTACTCTCCACGGGCCCCTGTCTTTGGAAAACACCTTTAAAGCTCATATTGACTCTACAATGGCCATTCTATCACATGCCAACAAAGCAGACATAAGTGATGTGAAGGTTGATAACAGCAACACTCTTATCCTGACTTTGTCTGGCCTTGACTTAAGCTCAAAGACTGAAGCTAGTGCAAGTGAATATGCCTCTTACACGCATGATATAATCTTCAAACTAAAACCGTACACTGCTTCTTTAAAATGTGAAAACAGTCTGAACATTCTGGACGTCAGCTTCAGCAATGAAGCACAATTACTGACAGAGCTGTACAAGATCGACCTGAGCGGAAACCTGAGGGCCACATATGGAGACAATGAGATCAAGCATGACTACCAGATTAAATATGCCGATCTGAGCACTAACGCTAAGTGTAGCACCACGGCGAGACTCTTTGGCACTCACATGAGTCACAATAGTGAACTTGAAATTGTAGGTCTTGCTGCAAAGTTCATTAACGATGCTCGATTCTACTCTCAACCAATTCGCTTTGACAACAGTATCCAGTGGAGTGCTGTTCCTTTTGACTTTAACTTGAATGCCATCTTCAATGCTAATGGAGAAATGACTATGTATGGAAAACAGAGTGGACAGCTTTATGGCAAGTACCAACTCGCAGCACAACCTCTGGCTTTTGCCAGCTCCCATGAATGCAGAGCATCAGTGACCCAGCAAATGGATCATGGTTTCTCCTTAGAGACCATATATGATCATAAGATAAATACCGTTTTGTCCCCCCAGGAGCAAAAGACCAGCTTGAGAATTAAATCTAAAGTGAATGAGCATTCGTTCAATCAGAACATGGAGGTATACAACACTGCTGATGAAACTGGAATTGAGCTTTCAGGGACCATCCTCACAGATTTCTTCAACACAGAGAACAAGGAGTTCACACTCTCTGGCTTTCTCAAGTATGACAAGAACACAGACAGTCACATCATTCAATTCCCTCTGATGGAAAGTTTTCCTATCTTCTTGGAGAGTGTCAAGGAATTTGTTGTGTTTATGGCAGAAACTTTGCATAACTTCATGGAAAACCAGAATGTGCAGGCTAGACTTGAGGCTCTTATCCAGGCCGTAAATGAATTTCTTTCTGACATAAACATAGCAGACAAGGTAAATCAATTAAAGCGATTCTTAATAGATTTAACCCCGGATTTTAATCTACAAATAGATCAATTGAAAGCGTTGTTCTATGACTCGAGCCCAACCATTGAGAGGCTGTTGAAGGATACGTCTGACACCCTTCGGAGTTTTTTCGAAAATCTCCGTGAAGCTTTTCATACAAGCAACGTTGTTGAATCTTTCAATGAAAAGGTAGATGACATTGCAAATGCCCTTGCTGACATCAAGCCTGTAGTTTTGCATTGGATTGATGTCATAAGAGAGCTGATTGATCAGACTGACCTAGAAAAACTGAAGGGCACCAGTATTCAGTTGCTGTACGATCTCAATTCCCAGTACAACATAAAGGCCAAAGTACAGGATATTGTGACTGATATTAGAGAAACTGTTGACAGTTTTGATGCAGAATATGTTGTAAAGAACCTTGGAGAACTCATTCGATTTATAGAAGATGTCTTCTTAGAATGCATTGGCGCATTTTTGCATTACATACCAAGAGATATTCTCCATTCATTAAGACCCTACATTAACACAGTGGTAGAGGAGCTTGACATATTTGGCAAAATCAACTATGTCTATACCAAGATGAAAGAATTGCTTGTATATCTTGAAATAGACAAAATGTCACGGGTTGTCTTGGAAAAAGCTGCAGACCTTGTTTCTGAGCTCAGAATAAAGGAAATGTTTCAGGCTTTGGACCAAAATGTGAGGAATGCAAACATTCCCAAGAGAATTAGGGATTTCTATGTAGCTGTTGGTGAATATGTGACAACAACTGAGGTCAAAGACATGATTGAACAGCTGAACACATGGATCAAAAATCTGGTGAATCAGCTCAAGTCTCTGAAATACAACGAGGTTGTGAATTACGCCAACCTATGTGTAGCTGAGATCACAACTTACGTGAATAAACGTATCAAGGCTTTCGAAATTCCCAAGAAGCTTGAGGCAACGCAAGAGTTTGTGAACGAAGTCTTTTCTGCAGTTCAAGTGTTAGTGGAGCATATCAGAGAGATCAAAGTTGCAGAAATGATTAAATCTGCAAAGGATGTAATTGAAACAGTCGTTTGTGATTCCTTTAAAAGATTTGTCCAACTCATTAAAAAGAAAATAGAATCAATGGACATCAGAAAAGAACTTTCCAACTTTGTAGATGACTTTAGGCAACTTTACAGATTTAGCAAAGGGTTATTCCTAAGCTTAATCCACGATTTAGTCCGTGAAACCTTAAGGATTTTTAAGAAAGTATCACTTGATGGAAAATTCGTTGATGAGATTTCGGACATGTTTAATAGGCTTTTTGCGGAACTGAGAAATGGTGATGTCTACTTGCCATCCTTCACCATTCCTCTTACTGATCTTGTTGTGCCACACATGAAGCTCAACTCGCGAAACACAATTGAATTTGCAGCAAAAGTTGACCTCCCTGAGTTCACCATCCTGGGCATGTACAAAGTGAAAGCAATCACGATTTCCTTTGATGACATTAAACAGAAAATCATTGAACTCCTTGATTTCATTGCAAACTTTGAAATCAAACTGCTTGATGTTGATGCTTTCTTTGGAGATCTGAGTTTGAGCTACCTCCCTACCTTGCCTGAAATCCGCTTGCCAGAATTCACTGTTCCTGAGGTAACGTTTCCTACTATTCCAAAATTTCCTGTGGAAAGTCTTAAGTCCCTAGAGGTTCCTGAATTCAAGCTGCCCACCATTTCAGATGAGATCATGATCCCATGCTTTGGTAAACTTTATGGAGAGATTAAATTCAGCTCTCCTTTCTACACTGTCAAGACATCTGCTGAATTCCACAACGCCACTAAGAGTAAAACAACACCTCTCTTCACTGGAATATTCAATTCTCAGGGCACAGCTGCCGATATGGAATTTCTCAATTACAAGCTCGAAACCAATGCTCAAATTGTAATCCCAAAACTGAAACGTGTCGTCCTTGCAGAGAATTTAAAGTTCGAGCATGTTGTATTTGGAGTTGACCATCAAGCATCTGTGACTCTGTATGGTCTGTCAGCTCAAGCCCAAGCAAAGACCAAACTCAAAGTTGATACCACACCTTATGCTGCCAATTTAGAAAATACAGCATTTATCGGTGCGGATGGAGGAATGACTGCTCATGCTGAGACAGCCTACACTCATGTAATTAGCATTCCAGTTGTTGATTTCTCAAATGAGGTTTCCATTACTCAAAAGTCAGTGGCTCGCCAAGAAGGCTTCACTTATGAAATGTCAGCTGACAATTCAGGAAATGGAAATTTTAACGGTCATGATTTCAACCATCTCAGTGAGTTTCGATGGTCACTCAGCCCTGAGATCGTCACCTTTTCACTTTCTGGTGACACGAACTCTCCCATCCTAAAGATGAAACAGCTCATCACAACTGAATCAGCTACATTTAGCTATTTCAAGTTCAATGTAAGCAATGAGGCAGAGACACCAGTCATGAGGAAAAGTCTTTTTGTGGCATCTGGTCACGCTAGCATTCAAGATATGAAGATTGAGATGAAAGCAAACCATGATGCAGAACTAATTAGTTTAGGACTCTTATCCAATGTGTTCAACTTCAAACTCCGTCCAGTTGAATTTGTCCTTGAATTCCAAAACAAAGCAAATGCCAGGGTTCCCATTTCTGACTCACTGACCAATAAGATAGATTTTCAGAATGATTACCTTGTCGACTTACGTCCTGATGGCCAAAAGATGAAAGGACTGTTCTTAGCTCAACTAAATACGAACAAAATAGCCTCCAACTTAACATATGAGAATAACAGAAATGAAATTGGTGCTTCTGCTGCAATGGAAGGTTATACTGATTTGGACTTCCTGAATGTCCCCATAGACATTCCTCAGATTGATCTACTTTTGGAAGATGAATTATATATTCCTGCTGTCAAAAACGTGAACTTCTATGAGTTGATTGGACTGCAGAACATTTTGACTACAACTAAGCAGGATCTTAATGTGGATGCCAAAATTCTTTACCAGAAAAGTAAATCTGCCCCACTTGTTAAAATAATGAATCTGATTCCCATTCCCTCCATGGGTAAACTTATCACAGATTTCTCTTTCAAGTCTGCCATCTTTAACCTGAACACCAATACTTTGTTGTCTCCGGAAGATGACGTTGTGCTTCGCCTAAAAGCCAACACTGCCTCTGTATTTGATTATCTAAATGCCAAATTTGAAGGCACCACCAGCCTGATCACCAAAAGAGGAATTAAGTTGGCCAACTCTCTCTCCCTTCAAAATCCTCACATTGAAGGCACTCATACCAGCACCATCAGCATGAGCACAGATACTTTTGAAGGAGCTGCCTCGGTCGATTCCCTGGCGAAGATTACCTTGCCAGTACTCAACCTGGAAGCAAGCCACAATCTGGTTGCAGACATCAAGTCAAAAGCCAATGCTCAGTCTATCTTGAAGCTCAAGAGTGATTTAAACATCCATAGGTTCAATGCTATTGGAAAGGCTGAAGCAGACCACACTTTGAAGCTGGAGGGAAACGTTAAATACATTTCAGCAGAATCCATCTTTAAGTCCAATATGAATGGCGCAGTATTCAGAGACTACTTATCTCTAGGACTCCTGGATAATGAGGTGAAACTTTACCTGGATGGAACAGGCCTTCGCTCGTCTTCCAAGGCTACAGCTGTTGCTAGGCTCAGCCACGGTACGACCAAAATTGTTTTAATGGAAATGAACAATAATGTGGCTGCTGAGGCCTCCATGGCGCGTATCTTTGCCACACTGAAGCATACGAGCAACAACGAAGAAAACATTTTCAAATTTACAACCAAGGGATCTCACAACATACAGGCTGGTGTTGATTTAACATCACCCTCAATGACCACTGATATTGAGATTGATTTGAGCCAACAAAGCAACCTTGGTGACTTAACCTACTTCGAGAAGACAATTACTGAAGTGACCTCTTCTAAGCAGAAGTTCTTCACAGACATCAAGTTTGGTAGCCCACTATATAGCACAAGAATGGAAGCTAAAGCTGAATGCAGTGTCCCTGACGTCCTGGTCACATTTAAGTCCTCTGCCACCTCCCCTGTTTTGATCCTGGAATATGACTTGAATGGTAAGTTGATTAAAATCTGACGTGTCCAAAATATCCTTAAGTAGAAAACTCTGCATAGGTTGAAGTGTTTGTCATTTTTCCTGTCTTTTTTAGCTCAAGCCACCTCAAAGTTAGAGAATGGCCTCCTGACCACGGATGGCAAACTTCTCCTGACTCATTCTGACGTGACCGTGAATGTCAACAATGCCATTGTCAAAAATTTCAGGTAACAATCTTCTGTTAATATTTTCTAAATTATTGATAACCTCAATTTAGGAGGAAGCACCAAGCTGACAAAAGTATTCACTTTTTTAAGTGCTGTTCAAAACACTTTTGGAATAAAAAAAATTGTTGCGATTTCTAAGATTATAAATGTTATCTTATTTACTGTAATTTAGGAGAAAACGCCAAGCTGACCAAAGGTAAATATTCACTTTGTTTGGTGCTGTTCTTAATACTTTAAGAATAAAAACTGGTTGCAATTTTTAAGATTTTTAAATGTTCTATTTCTTTTGCAGTGACCTTGGTCATACCTTGAATGTTGACATCACCAGTCCTACTTTCACTGATATGAACATCCAGTATACTGCAAATAGAGATGTCATCAGTGCCTCGGTATCTACTCCAGCTGCAGGCTTCCTTGGACTTCAGCTTAATTTCATAGACCCGTTTCAGATGAGTGGCAAACTCTACGGCCGTCATCCTGTGAGTTTTTCTATTTTATGGTTTTCATTTCAAATCTACAATAAAAAAAATGCATTCTCAAATCAAAGCACGGCTAACCTAAACTTATTTGTATTCTTGTAGACAATACCAGAAAAAGATGTAGACATCTTGGTCATCAGAACATCTAAGGACACTCAGAATACCAATTTGGAGATTGTCTACAAAATGGATGCTCCTGAGGCAATGATTTCTGAGCTTAAGGCCAAACTCCCCTCCATCATCTCTGCGTTTACCGCATTTGCTGATAAGTATCAGATTACAAGGGGTGTGGATATGTTGAAGGACACCGTCAGTAACCACATCACCGAAGCCTACAATGTTGCAGTCAACTATGATGTTCAAAAGAGCCAGATGTCAATTTTCTTCAGGAACACTGTTGCACAGTACCAAAAGACTGTTCAGAAGGTCCTTAATGCTATCATTAAATTCTTGAGGGAGACCCATATCAAGCTGCCTTGGTCCGATGAAATGATTACCGTCCCTGTACTCCTCAAGAGGGTGACTGATAACTTAGCTTTTTTTCTGGATGAAGCTGCCCAGATTATCTATGAGAACACAAAGGTATACCTTGAATACTTGGCTGAGATGATAAGCAATGTTGAAGTGCACATACCAACTGGCGATGTCATTACCGGGAGGGAGTTAATTGATGAGACCAAAACAATGGTCAGAGAAATCTGGGATGAAGTGTTGGACTTCGTGAAAGACATGGACAGTCTTGACATAATGCTTGAACAAATGGATGACATTGTGATGGTTGTTGTTAGGGAAACTCAAGACATTGTTGATTCTATTAAATCTGACTATTTAGATTACATCTTTATGAAAGTCAATGAGATGTACAGCGAGATTGTCACAGCTGGTGGAGAATATGTTGACCAGATCGATCCTTTGAGCATGGAGGATTTCAGAAGGGCATGTGAAGGCGTCGTGGACAACTTCTTTCAACTCATACAGCAGTTCAAAAGTGTCTTTTCTGAATTTCTGCAGGACATTTCTAAAGAAGTAAACTACATGACAGTTAGGGATGGAAAGCTTAACATCAACCTTCCGCTTGATCTCTAGAATTGAAAAACTAAGCACAGCACACTACTATTTGGTCTAGGTGTGGACAATTTGTCGATATTTATAACAATGAGAGTGATATAAAATCATGTATTTCTTTACATTGTGATTGTTCTACACAAATACTGGATTTGTAATGTTTTACTGGGACTCACAGTCCAGCCAAGAGCAACAGGAAAGATTAAAAGTCAATAAAACAATCTTTAATGTGTTGGTTTGATTTGTTTGGAAATTTCTATATGAATTAAAAGTTTTTAACTACCATCTCACCTAAAGGATTATTAGGAACACCTGTTCAGCTTCTTTTTAATGCAATTATCTAATCAACCAATCACATGGCAGTTGCTTCAATGCATTTAGGGGTGTGGTCTTGGTCAAGGCAATCTCCTGAACTCCAAACTGAATGTCAGAATGGGAAAGAAAAGGGATTTAAGCTATTATGAGCGTGGCATGGTTGTTGGTGCCAGAAGGGCTGGTCTGAGTATTTCACAATCTGCTCAGTCACAAGGATTTTCACACACAACCATTTCTAGGGTTTACAAAGAATGGTGTGAAAAGGGAAAACATCCAGTATGCGGCAGTCCTGTTGGTGAAAATGCCTTGTTGATGCTAAAGGTCAGAGGAGAAAGGGCCAACTGATTCAAGCTGATAGAAGAGCAACTTTGACTGAGATAAGCACTCGTTACAATTGAGGAATGCAGCAAAGCGTTTGTGAAGCCACAACACGCACAACCTTGAGGCGGATGGGCTACAACAGCAGAAGACCCCACCGGGTACCACTCATCTCCACTACAAATAGGAAAAAGAGGCTACAATTTCCACAAGCTCACCAAAATTGGACAATTGAAGACTGGGAAAATGTTGCCTGGTCTGATGAGTCTCAATTTCTGTTGAGCCATTCAAATGGTAGAGTCAGAATTTGGCATAAACAGAATGAGAACATGGATCCATAATGCCTTGTTACCACTGTGCAGGCTGGTGGTGGTGGTGTAATGGTGTGGAGGATGTTTTCTTGCCACACTTTAGGCCCCTTAGTGTCAATGGGCATGGTTTAAATGTCACGGGCTACCTGTGCATTGTTTCTGACCATGTCCATCCCTTCATTACCACCATGTACCCATCCTCTGATGGCTACTTCCAGTAGGATAATGCACCATGTCATGAAGCTCCAATCATTTCAAATTGGTTTCTTGAACATGACAATGAGTTCACTGTACTACAACGGCCCCCACAGTCATCAGATCTCAACCCTTCTCATCCCATCTTTGGGATGTGGTGGAACGGGAGGAGCTTCGTGCCCTGGATGTGCATCCCACAAATATCCATCACCTGCTAGGTGCTATCCTATAAATATGGGCCAACATTTCAAAAGAATGCTTTAAGCATCTTGTTGAATCAGTGCCACGAAGAATTAAGGCAGTTCTGAAAGCGAAAGGGGGTCAAACACTGTACTTGTATGGTGTTCCTAATAATCCTTCAGGTGAGTGAAGGGAGGTGAGCAGCAGATGGCAGCACTACTGCACCCAGTCTTTCCTGTTAGAAATACTGCTTCTTAGGGTTATATTACTAAAAGAGCTTAGTTGTAACTGCTGAAATACTAACAATATGTAAGTAAGTAATGTTTATTCATGTAGCATTTTTGTCAGAAAGTGTCACTAAGTGCTTCACAACAACAGCAAAGTGATACAACAACAACCGTATAGATACCATAAAGAATGGATACCAAAAAATCAATCAAAAGGAAAGCTGCATAGAATTAAAATAAATAAAAATCAATGAAATTAATGAAAAGCCTGAGTAAACAGATGTGTTTTTAGCTACTATTTTAAAGACTCCACAGAAGTTAAAGAGTGCAGGGTCTGGGGTAAATCTTTCCATAGTGTGGGGGCCATTGCCTGAAATGCCCGATTGCCTCTGGTCCTAAGCTTAGTTCAGGGCACTTCCAGTAGCCATTTGCCTGAGGGTCTGTGAGAGTGTCCTGGGTTGTGGACAGTCAGTAGATCAGTGACATAATCGAGTGCCTGACTGTGTAACGCTCTGGATTTTGAATTGGATCCCATAGAGAACTGGGAGTCAATGTAGTGTTGCTAAAACAAGTCTAATGCAACAAGTCTGACATCAGATTTTTACTCAGCACATGCATAATAATGTGTAAAGATGACATCAACATTTTTTTCTTCCAATGTTAAGTTTTCATCTCCCACTGCCCGTGTTTCTACAGTCATAATGAAATTTAGAGAGATGTTCTATGTTTTAACAACTTAAATACATTTAGCATGTCTGATTTTAACAATCAAAATTAAAGTTATTGTGTTTGATCAATTGCAGATGGCCACAGCTGTATTATATAAAACTAATACATTTAAATGTAACTGTTTGCCCACATATCATTTCAAACTATTTTTAAATGCTTGCTACATTTGTATTGCATACTTAATTACAGGAATTACATAAGCTGCTGGGTACACAAGCATTTAATAATTAAGAGGTAACTATGAAAAATACAAACCTGTGTATTACTGTGTCATAAAAATTTTGTTAATTAGAAAATAAAAAAAGTCATGCCAAACAAATCCTAAATTCAAATCCCAATCCTTTACCCATATCCTGCAGCTCACAAGGCTGCATTGGAGAGTCTAAAATAGATTTACTCCCAAGTCTGGTGCAGCTGCAATCACTCTGCTCAGTGCTGATGTTACCCTTGTGCAACCTTCGACACCCGTTCTTTGCTGATTAACTTATCTTGAGTTCAGTTCTGTTGTAATCCCGATCAAATAGCATTCACAGAAATCTTTCACCAGGTGAAAGGTCAACGAGCAATAAACAGGTACAGAGAACTGATGTTTTGGCAGAAGCCAAATGAAATGAGTTATTATTTGATTTTCAAATTAAGAATTTTAAAGATAAAAATTACTAATCTGAATTCTGAAGAGAGGATTATTGAAGTTTTGTGCAACATGTTCCAAATAATAAATATTGAGTTTACCCAGTTCGCCGGTTATATTGAAGGTAAGGATTTTAGTTTGGAAAAAATCCATCCACCTGATAAAGCCGTCCCATGGACCTCTCCCTCCCAGCCACCTCTTTCCTCATCTGGGTCATCTGTCCTGGGTTCTCCTCCCAGGCGTGTCTGAAACTCCTTCCATGGAAGGCGTTTTCACCTGAGAGCAGCAGTGATTGCACACAGAGGTCCTCCCAGATGGCTCAACTCAGCAGCTCAGGGTTGGAGGTGAGGGTTGGAAAGCAGATTCATTGATAAATCAGGCGTTTTACGTTTCATCTCAGCCCTCTTCTCACACTGGCCCATCCACCTTTTAGCTTCCCGCTGCAGGTTAACCCTCTGGAGGCAGGTGTTGCAGATTTGCAATGTTAAAACCTACCTACCTGGTTACTCCACGTATGTATTTAATGAGCATTTTTTAACTCAGAAGTACCCCTGAAGGACCTAGTTGTTCGTCCTTTTATCAAAACTTATTTTGAGCCTGAGAGGGTTATTACTTTCAGGTTCTGGTGCCAAATTATTTGGACTTGCGATCAAAAAAAAAGAAGAAAAAAAGTGACTCTGGAATTATTAATCTTTCAGAAGAGTGCAGACAATACTGATGCTTTACAATTGTCTACATTACCTATACAAGGAGTGCAGAATTATTAGGCAAATTAGTATTTTGTCCACATCATCCTCTTCATGCATGTTGTCTTACTCCAAGCTGTATAGGCTTGAAAGCCTACTACCAATTAAGCATATTAGCTGCCAAGATGCCACTTGCCACCAGTTTGGCCATATTTCAGAGCTGCAACATCAGTGGAGTGCCCAAAAGCACACGGTGTGCAATACTCAGAGACATGGCCAAGGTAAGAAAGGCTGAAAGACGACCACCACTGAACAAGACACACAAGCTGAAACGTCAAGACTGGGCCAAGAAATATCTCAAGACTGATTTTTCTAAGGTTTTATGGACTGATGAAATGAGAGTGAGTCTTGATGGGCCAGATGGATTGGCCCGTGGCTGGATTGGTAAAGGACAGAAAGCTCCAGTCCAACTCAGACGCAAGCAAGGTGGAGGTGGAGTACTGGTTTGGGCTGATATCATCAAAGATGAGCTTGTGGGGCCTTTTCGGGTTGAGGATGGAGTCAAGCTCAACTCCCAATCCTACTGCCAGTTTCTGGAAGACACCTTCTTCAAGCAGTGGTACAGGAAGAAGTCTGCATCCTTCAAGAAAAACATGATTTTCATGCAGGACAATGCTCCATCACACGTGTCCAAGTACTCCACAGCGTGGCTGGCAAGAAAGGGTATAAAAGAAGAAAAACTAATGGCATGGCCTCCTTGTTCACCTGATCTGAACCCCATTGAGAACCTGTGGTCCATCATCAAATGTGAGATTTACAAGGAGGGAAAACGGTACACCTCCCTGAACAGTGTCTGGGAGGCTGTGGCTGCTGCTGCATGCAATGTTGATGGTGAACAGATGAAAACACTGACAGAATCCATGGATGGCAGGCTCTTGAGTGTCCTTGCAAAGAAAGGTGACTATATCGGTCCAAGGGCGTCAGTTTGTTTTCAGAATTGCTGGGGACAATAACCATACACTTGAGTGGGGTTTACAAATTGCTGGGGACAATTTTAGTAGGCTAGCACGGGGTCGGCAATCCGCGGCTTTGGAGACGCATGCGGCTCTTCCATCCATCTGATGCGGCTCTCTGTGCTTGTAAAATAATGAATGGATATTTAAATAAAATGCTTTATATTTTACTGCATTAATTTTACATCTGTATGCCAATTCTAAATGTAAAGATTGTCTGCGTAAACCTGAACAGGTCCAACCCGGTCTACTGTGAGACCGGGTTGACGCGTCACGCTTGTGCGTAATCATATGCGCTTCCTGAGCTGAAGGATGTGAGATTCTGGGCTTCTCCTCAGACAGGTTCCTGGATGCGTCGCCACATTGGAGACAGGAACAAGCACTATTCAGCCAAAGTTTCATAATCAGGTTTGGCAGTGTAAGTGTCCTGTCACAGTGTCCCGATAGATAATGCGCCCTGGCTACTTGGCCAAGGGGTTGTCACCGTGGCTGACTGGTTAGAGCATATGACTCTCACCCGGGAGTCTGGGGATCGAATCGAGCCCGGGCCCTCGTTTCATTTGACTGTTTATTTTGACAGATGAACTCAAGGATGTTGCTTGGTTTGAAAGAATTACCCAGACGCACACTGATGCGCATGGATGAGCTGACATTTTAATCGTTAACGCACATCGCGGAGGTAAAATATTCCCATCAGAACATCAGAGCTTTATACTGGACACCGTGTTCAGCGTGGCTCGGAGCGCCCACGGTGGACAGTGAGCTGAAGATCTGGGGTTCGCAGCGCAGCGCAGAACCGGTGCATGCGAAAAGATTTCCTCCCACTGAAACAGTCTGGATACCCGGTCTCTCTGAGGGATGTGTCACTTGGAAAAATGTTCTTTTTATGAAATTATGAAACTTTGGCTGAACAGCGCTTGTTCCCGTCTCTAATATGGAGACGCATGACGCGTAGAGACATTTGATTACGCACAAAGTTTATGTGGAGCAGAAGCGGTCGGGCCACGGCAGGTGAAACGTTCCTAGCCTACATGAAGTGAAACTGTTTAATTGTAACATTAATGTGTTACTGGACACGCTGGTCTGGTTGGTTAGACCAGTGTTTGAAGTGGAAAACACACACACACACACACACACGCACACACACACACACACACACACACACACACACACACACACACACACACACACACACACACACACACCAATTAAAATAATGCTGATAGCAGGGACTAGAAGCCAGGTGATGGTTTACGTATTTAAATGATGATCAGGCTGCTGTAAAATGTAATCTCCATCCACATCCAGACACAATTATCCTCTATTCTTTCTCTATTTGCTCTGCTCTTGTCTGGGCTGATCAGCTGACGGTGCGCGCGGCGTGCCTAATTAGCGGCTGATGCACATTTTACGCATTTGGAGAGATGGGCTGGATGCTTTGCTTTTACTGGAAGATGGTCCACTTAACGCACGGGTGTAGACTAAATATTAATGACAAATGAATGAAAATTAAATTGTGAGTTTTTACTTCATATTTTAGAAATAAAAATGACGGGGGAACACATTTATGACGTCTTTTTAGACTAAATTTTCTAGCGCGACCTGCCTGCTTCACTTAAGTCTCTGCTTATTAAGGTCCGTCCAAAATTACCATGGGAAATGGGTAATAATGGCTCTTTGATGGGAACAGGTTGCCGACCCCTGGTATAAGATCTGAGCTGGTAAAACAAAAATCCTCATCAGCAGGCGTTTTTGAAAGTGGGGGGGACACAGCTGCCAATCACAAATTTTGCCGGGGACATGTCCCCGGCGTCCCCGGTTAAAATGACGCCTATGTATCGGTCACTGATTTGTTTTTGTATGTCATAAATGTATATTTGTGAATGTGGAGATGTTATACTAGTTTCACTGATAAAAATAAATCATTGAAATGGGTATATATTTTTTTTTAAGTTGCCTAATAATTATGCACAGTAATAGTCACCTGCAAACACAGATATCCCCCTAAAATAGCTAAAACTAAAAACAAACTAAAAACTACTTCCAAAAACATCCAGCTTTGATATTAATGAGTTTTTTTGGGTTCATTGAGAACATGATTGTTGTTCAGTAATAAAATTATTCCTCAAAAATGCAACTTGCCTAATAATTCTTCACTCCCTGTATTATATTCAGAATTGATTAAGGCATACCATGACTCTTCCTGAACTGTCTCTTGTTTTGAAAATCTAAAATCTTTTAATGTTAATTTTTTTCACTGATGTTTTTAATTAAAATGTATCAAAAAAATTAAATATTAAATAAAAACACATGTGCTGGTGACATCAGAAAATTTATCTGGTCTCATAATAAAAATCATCTAAATAGATTTTAAAAATCTTATTGTCAAATGCAAGCAAATGTGCATTAAAGGTGTGGAACACTGAAAAACCCATCAATCCATCCATCCATTTTCATCCGCTTATCCGGAGTCGGGTCACGGGGGCAGTAGCCTAAGGCGAGAGGCCCAGACTTCCCTCTCCCCAGCCACTTGGGCCAGCTCCTCCGGGGGAATCCCAAGGCGTTCCCTGGCCAGGTGAGCGACATAGGCCCTCCACCGTGTCCTTGGTCTACCTTTAGGTCTCCTCCCGGTTGGACGTGCCCAGAAAACCTCACCAGGGAGGCGTCCAGGAGGCATCCTGTCCAGATGCCCGAGCCACCTCAACTGGCCCCTCTAGATGTGGAGGAGCAGCGGGTCTACTCCGAGCCCCTCCCGAATGACCGAGTTTCTCACCCTATCTCTATGGGAGAGCCCAGCCACTCTTCGGAGAAAACTCATTTCGGCCGCTTGTATCTGAGATCTTGTTCTTTCAGTCACTACCCAAAGCTCATGACCATAGGTGAGGGTAGGAACATAGATCGACCGGTAAATCGAGAGCTTCACCTTCTGACTCCGCTCTCTCTTCACCACGACAGACCGGTACAACTCCCACATCACTGCAGATGCAGCACCAATACGCCTATCGATCTCACGCTCCAGTTTTCCCTCACTCGTGAACAAGGCCCCGAGATACTTAAACTCCTCCACTTGGGGCAGGACCTCATCCCTGACCCGGAGAAGGCATTTTACCCTTTTCCGAATCAAGACCATGGTCTCAGATTTAGAGAAGCTGATTCTCATCCCAGCTGTTTCACACTCGGCTGTGAACCGCTCCAGCAAAAGCTGAAGATCACGTTCTGATGAAGCCAACAGGACCACGTCATCTGCAAAAAGCAGAGACCTGATCCTCAGGCCACCAAAATGGATGCCCTCCACACCTTGGCTGTGCCTAGAAATCCTGTCCATAAAGGTTATGAACAGAATCGGTGACAAAGGGCAGCCTTGGCGGAGTCCAACTCTCACTGGGAATGAGCCCGACTTACTGCCGGCAATGCGGACCAAGCTCTGACACCAGTCATACAGGGACCTAACAGCCAGTACCAGAGGGCCTGGTACCCCATACTCCCAGAGTACCCCCCACAGGGCCCCCCGAGGGACACGGTCAAACGCCTTCTCCAAATCCACAAAACACATGTAGACTGGTTGGGAAAATTCCCACGCACCCTCCAGGATCCCCCTAAGGGTATAGAGCTGGTCCAGTGTTCCACGGCCAGGACAAAAACCACATTGCTCCTCCTGAATCTGAGGTTCAACAATCCAACGGACCCTCCTCTCCAGAACCCCTGAATAGACCTTACCAGGAAGGCTCAGGAGTGTGATCCCTCTGTAGTTGGAGCACACCCTGCAGTCGCCCTGTTTAAATAAGGGGACCACCATCCCGGTCTGCCAGTCCAGTGGGACTGCCCTCGATGTCCACGCGATATTGCAGAGCCGCGTCAGCCAACACAGCCCCACAACATCCAGAGCCCCAAGGAACTCCGGGCGGATCTCATCCACCCCTGGAGCCTTGCAACAGAGGAGCTTTTTAACCACCTCAGTGACCTCAGCACCAGAGATTTGAGAGTCCAACCCAAAGTCCCCAGACTCTGCCTCCTCACTGGAAGACATGTCGGTGGGATTGAGGAGGTCCTCGAAGTATTCTGCCCACCGATCCACAATGTCCTGAGTAGAGGTCAGCAGCACACCGTCCCCACTATAGATAGTGTTGGCAGCGCACTGCCTTCCCCCCCGAAGCGCCGCATGGTGGACCAGAATCTCCTCGAAGCCGTACGGAAGTCTTGCTCCATGGTCTCACCAAACTCCTCCCATGCCCGGGTTTTTGCCTTGGCGACCACCTGAGCTGCGTTCCGTTTGGACTGCCGGTACCCGTCAGCTGCCTCTGGAGTCCCACAGGCCAAAAAGACCTGATAGGACTATTTCTTCAGCTTGACAGCATCCTTAACCGCCGGTGTCCACCAGCGGGTTCGAGGGTTGCCACCACGACAGGCACCGACGATCCTGCGACCACAGCTCTGGTCGGCCGCCTCAACAAAGGAGGCACGGAACAGGGCCCATTCAGACTCAATGTCCCCCGCCTCCCCCGGAACATTTTGGAAGTTCTTTCGGAGGTGGGAAGTGAAGATCCTTCTGACAGGAGACTCTGCCAGACGTTCCCAGCAGACACTCGCAATACGTTTGGGCCTGCCTGGTCTGATCGGCATCCTCCCCCACCTTCTGAGCCAACTCACCACCAGGTAGTGGTCAGTTCGCAGCTCCGCCCCTCTCTTCACCCGAGTGTCCAAGACATGCGGCCGCAGGTCAGATGAAATAACAACAAAGTCGATCATGGAGCTGCAGCCTAAGGTATCCTGGTGCCACATATGGCCACCTTTATGTCTGAACATGGTGTTCATTATGGACAATCCATGACTGGCACAGAAGTCCAATATAAAAGCACCACTCGAATTCAGATCAGGGAGAATGTTCCTCCCAACCACACCTCTCCAGGTCTCACTGTCATTGCCCAAGTGAGCGTTAAAGTCCCCCAGCAGAACGAGGGAGTCACCGGAAGGAGCGCTTTCCAGCACCCCCTCCAAGGTCTCCAAAAAGGGTGGGTAGTCTAAACTGTAGTTTGGTGCAAAAGCACAGACCACAGTCAGAACCCGTCCACCCACACTGAAAAACCATTTTTTAAAATTGTATTCCCTATTATAATCAGTCACTAAGTTTTTCATGCAGGCTGAACATGAAAATAATCTCCTACACCTATCTCCTTCATTAGCTACCTGATTGAAAATAGACGTTGAAACTCTAGGATTAGAAAATCTACGATCAGTAGATCTGCGTCACACTGCCGCTTAACATTCGTGGACTCACCCATTTTGACTCACGACGAGGAAGCTGTTGTTAGTTTAGTGTTCAGGAAACAGCAGAGAACGTCTCAGCTAGTAGAAGCTAACCATTAAGAACAAAACAACAAAGAACATCTAAATTACCCTAAAGATTCAGAATTTATTCTCTGGACTAACAAAACAAAAGGGGGAGGTGTGTCCTGTTACATCTGCTGCAAAACTAATGCTGCGTTTCAGAGACATTTAGTCCAGTGTGGTGGTGGTAGTGTTATGGTCTGGAACTGCTTTATTGCTTTGGGACCTGGACCACTTTCTGTAATTGTTAAAACCATGTATTTTTCGTTTTATCAGATTTTTCTGAAGGAGTATGTCTGACCTTTGACCTTTAACAGGCTGCTCATGCTGGAAACACTCCAATGTGGCTGAATTGAAACAACAAAGAAGAGTGGATCCATATCCCTCCACAGTGATATTTAACCTGTTTTTAAATTTTTTTTTTTTACACAGATCAGTTGATTGAGAACTCGTTCTCATTTATAACAACGATCTGTCCAAAAGGCAGCAGCAACAGACACATAGTTAGCTTTATATCAAAGAAAAGCGGGTGAGGTAAAACACACAAGATCAAAACAAGATAAAACAGTTACACATAAAGACTGTTCTCAATTACCATATGTACAAACAATCAAAACAGACTTAAAACAATCTTTAAGTACTCAGAAGCAGGCACAGTCAACAGAAACATCGTTGAAAGCAGCAAACTGGAATGAGGAGTGGCCAAAGGAGGTGCAAGCTTTGGGAATAACCATAGTGATTAAGTTACTGGAACGTAAATTGCACCGGTTGTTGGAAGTGATGAGTAATGAGTGAAGATATGATGGGGTTCTACCGATGATTGTTTTGTATATGAACTGATACCAATGTAACAACCTGTGGGAATGGAGTGATGGCCAGTTAACCAGCGAGTACAGATCACAGTGATGAGTAGTGAATGCGGCACCAGTGAGGAAACGGATTGCTGAGTAATAAATGACATCGAGTTTATGAAGACGTCTTTTGTAAGCAGTCCTATAAATGGTGTCACCGTAGTCTAAGATGGGAAGGATTGCCATTTTGACCAAGGTTTGCCTTTGCAGGATGGAAACCCAATTCTTGACTTGACTTTAGAAAGCAATGAATTAATGTGAATGTCAAATGAAAGTGTGCTGTCAAGCCAGATACCTAGAAAAACTGACTAGTTGTAGTTCTGTACCTACCAGAGTTTGTTTTTGTTTTACTGAGAGACTCATTACCAGTTATCAAAAATGCTTGATTGAAGTGGTTTGTTACATAAAGATGAAGCACTGATATATGTTCTAATGAAGTTATGGAACACCAAAAAAAAAACACATTTAAGTTATTCATGCAGGCTGAACATGAAAATAGTCTCCTACACCTATCTCCTGCATTAGCTTACCTGATAGAAAATAGACGGTGAAACTCTAGGAAAAGCTTGACAGATCTATGTCACACTGTCACTTAACATTCGTGGATTCACCCATCTTGACCCACGACGAGAAAGCCTGTTGTTGGTTTAGCGTCCAGGAAACAGCAGAGAACGTCTCAGTTAGTAGAAGACAATGGTTAGCATTAGCAACTCCACCACGTAGCAGAAGCTCCTCCAGGCTTGTGTTATTTGTGGAGATAAAACATCAATGTTGCAAGTCAGCGGCAGAGTCAGGTTGCTGTTACCCAGTCCAAGGCGAGATGTCCAAATATCAAGAAATAAGACTCCAAAACCTGCCATCAGCAGCTCAGCTACTGGCTCATTTCTACTTCCTGGAAATGGTGCATTGGTGTTTTTGCCCGCAGAGTATGTCTTACAAGGCATTCATTGCTACTAGAGACCATCAGAAATGTATTGATTATACGAGTGTTCCGTACCATTCAGGTTAAAACTGTTTTGACATGATAGAGTGACCAAGACACGTGCAGGCTAAATGTGAAAAAAAGTCTTCTACCACTATTTCCTTCATTGGTTGTCAATAGAAAGTAGACGGGGAAACGCTAAGATTAGGAAAGCCAGTTAATCTTACGTCACACTGAGATTAGCATTCATGGACTCGCCCATCTTGGTTCCTAACAGGTAAGGCTGTAGTTTGTTTAGTATCCAGGAGAGATCAGAACCCATCTCTGCTAGTAGAAGCTAGCTGTTGGCATTAGCAACTCCACAACATGGCAGAACTCCTTCAGGCTTGTGTTTCTGTGGAGATGAAACATCAATGTTGCAAAGCAAACAGGGTCAGTGGTAGAGTTGCGTTGCTGTTAACCAGTCAGAGGCAAGATGACCAAATAACTGGAGATATTCGATCATCTTTATTTCCAGATTAAAAATAAAACTCCCAAAAACTCCTGTTCTGCTCACCTCTGCTCCAGCTAACTTCTAGTTCCTGAAACACAAGTGCTTTCCCACATTTATTGGCTCAAGAGACATTCATTTATACTAGAAAACAACGCAAATGCATTGAAAAATAAAAAAACAAGTGAACACGTTCTTTAAAACAACAGGAACCTTTGTCCCAGAAACATCCAACAAAGAGCAGCAAAACCTGCTGAATGAGGTCCTTCAAATTTTTATTTCAGTTTTAAACCATTCTC
Organism: Nothobranchius furzeri; assembly: GCF_043380555.1. Lineage (NCBI taxonomy): Eukaryota > Metazoa > Chordata > Actinopteri > Cyprinodontiformes > Nothobranchiidae > Nothobranchius > Nothobranchius furzeri. The sequence continues at coordinate 7,533,536 of NC_091742.1, forward strand.
ATAGTTTGTGATGGTTAAGTTCCTCGCAACAAAATCACCGTGAAATAAACGTGCGATAAAAATATCTGTGTGCTGCGCTTTGAACAAAACAAGCAATAAAAGTTAGTGATACATGATACAGTACATTAGTCATAATATGACTCTGATCTGATTGCAGTTTTATTTTTTCTTCCTTTTTTGTTTAGATGAAGAAACATGGCTACTATTTTCTTTGTAGGATTTTTCGGATTTATTTTTATTTATTTTTTTAGGATTTATTCATTTGTTCTCTGTTAATGAGATTATGAAAATCTAAGACTTGAACTATTGAAGCAGAGGTGAGCACCCCCCGCCCAGTGCTGACAGACATGTCTTCTTACCTTTGGCCTGCCACAAGGACGGCTTGGACTTTGGAACCAGGGCAACTTATCCGCAGGTTCCAGCTGTCATATACAGTAAGACGGGAGGTCTATAAAAGGACGAAGACACAAGCACGAGGATTAGTCTTCAGAGAAAGAGGGAGACTCCTCTCAAGCTTCCGGAGCTGAGATCCCATCATGTGGGGTACCAAGCTCTGCGTTTTGCTGCTTCTGGGCACGCACACACTCGCCCGTGAGTACCACTTTTTTATTTATCAAAGGGAATTTAAGGATGTGGCTGAATATCTGGAGAAAATATGAATAGAAAATTCCTACATGATTGGATGAAATATTTTAGGACACTGTTTGGTAAAGAAACGAAACAAAAATTGTGTACTTTTTATTTACAAAGATTTGAATGTTCTGTTAATTTTAAGTTAGATTTTCTCTTTTCTAAAACAAATTCTTGTTCACAGAGCAAGATGAAGAACAGTCTCCAGGTTGCTTTTGTGAGTTGGCTTTTTAAATTTTTCTGTGGCTGTTTTTTATAAGAATCTCTTTGTTCTTTCATCATGACATGATGTGAATAACAGATTTAACACAACAGGAGAAAAAGCGCAGAAATTTAAGATGTTCTTTTGTGATGTTTTTACATACTTTGAGAACCTCAAAAATGTAATCAAATTAAAAAATAATTTTTCTTTAAACAAAATATTTTTAAAAAACTTATCAGGTCAGAAAACTTATGGTCACATTTGTTTCTAGTGAAAAGTACATTTTAAATATCTTTTTCTGTCTATAACACACTCTAAATAGAAGAAAATAGAATAAAGATGAGGATTTTTTTTCTGTAAACAATCTTTACAAATGATCATTTGGAATCAAATGTTTTTATTTTTATTTTTTTAGATACATTAAGAAATTCTGACAAGTTTTTAGTGGAATAAAGTTTCCATTTTTTTATGAGGTGGTAAGCATAACACCATGTAAGGAAAGTAGGTTGCTCTATTAATAATAAATTAAATTAAATTAAATTAAATTAAATTAAATTAAATTAAATTAAATTAAATTAAATTAAATTAAATTAAATTATGTTCGCGCTTAAAAAGTTGGGGGATTTTTAAAACATGTTATTCTGGAAAATCAGAAATGAAAGTAAAGAACATTCAGGATCTGGATCAAAAATAAAAGGTATGTTGTTTTAAAAGCACCTAACTGACACTTTGAACTGTTTTCAGTGGCCAAAAGATTCAAGAACTTGAGACGTTTTGTGTACAACTATGAAGCTGAGACCTTAAACGGTGTAAATGGAGCCTCAGATGACAAGAGCGGTCCAAAAGTCTCCTGCACAGTCAGTCTCACAACTATTACTGCAAAAGAAAATTGCACTTTATTTACAACAGAACAAACTAAAAGGCTTAATGTGATGTTCAGGTTGAAGTTGACGTGCCCCAGATGTGTAGCTTCATTCTCCGCACTACGGACTGCTCTGTGAGTGAGATCTCTGGTGTGGATGATGACGGGACCCCAAAATACCGTCCTGCTGCTGGAACCGAGGCTTTCAAAGCTGCAATGGCCAAGTGAGTCATCCCGGATTCTGTTTGAGAAGGATTTCTTTCGTGTCACAGCATTAAAAATCCTTTTTTGTTCCCAGGAATCCTTTGAAGCTTTCAGTGGAAGGAAAGGCTGAAGTCAAGCTGTTTCCCGAGGATGATGAATCCACCAACATCTTGAACATCAAGAGGGGAATCATCTCTGCTCTAATGGTGCCTGACCTGGACATGGAGGAGAACAAGGAAATGGTACCTCCTCTTCTTTTTTTATTAGTAATCCAGGCATAGAGATCATTTCAGTTTGTGATGGAGTCATGCAAAGAAAAACAAGTTGCACAATGAGCAGATAAGCTGGCCCCAGTCAGAGGCGATAAATCCCCTCCGTGTTCGTCCAGTGATGATCTTCATGTACAGGTTAAAGTCCCAGATAAGCTATCACGCTCTTAGCATCACCTGCTCTCACGATAAAGCAGCAGGAAGGCCTAATCATTCAGGTCCATTGATTATCTAATTTAGAGGACAGAATGAACAGTCGCACGTCAAACTTTTGCAATGTTGTTTGTGAGGTGGAACAACTCAAGCACTGACAGAGCCTGTCGTCCTTTTACAGCCCACTGTCCACGGAGTGTGCTCCACTGAGTTTTCCGTCAACTTCAGAGAAGACATTGCTGTGGATGTGACCGTCAGCAGGGATCTGTCCAAATGCAACCGCTTTGTTGCTCGCAGACAGGACACCAGTCCTCTGGCCCTCATCTCTGGCATGGTGAGAGCTTAAATGGCAACTTTGCACCACGTTAAGGCGATGGCCAGTTTGGCTCTAAATGAACTATGAAAGGATATGCAAAGAAAACTTTTGCAGATTCATTAAAATCCCTCAACATCAATGCAAAAGTCACTTCATCTTCTTTAAAATTGTGCACATTGTCTCGCTACCTTCAGAACTACCCTCTGTCCAAGATGATTAGCAGCACTCAGGTCTGTAACTACAAGTTTGACAACCAGAAGAAGCACATGACCAGTGGATCCTGCACAGAGAAGCACATCTTCCTCCCCTTCTCCCATAGGTAGGCGTTAAAAGGAGGAAGTAAATAAACATGTGAATTCCAATGAGTACATTTTATTTAATTTAGTCATTTCCTGTGTAAAAAAAAAGGAACGAATATGGGATTTCAACTGTTGTGAGGCAGACTGTGACCCTGAGAGAGACTTCTGTGATCAATGACAGAATTTTCAACCACAGTAAGTTTCTTTGTGTTTGGATAACAACATGAAAACTTCCCCAAACATGTCTACAAGCATGCAGCATTTGCATAGATTTAACTGTAATTCTGTGCAGATGAAGCCAACCTGAAGCACCTCCCCATGGATGTTGCTGATGACAAGCTGCCAGTGCAAAGCAAGGATGCTGTTGTAGCCATGCTGCAGAAGCTTAGCACTCTCTCAGAGACCTCTGTGGGCGAGGAGCGTGCTGGCCTCTTCCGCAAGCTGGTGTCTGAGCTCCGTGGCCTGAAATCCGACGTCCTGACCGTCATTGCTGAAGAGATGCTGGACATTGACAGCCTTCTGACGTGGCAAGCTCTGGCTCAGTGCGGTACCCCGGAATGCACCAGTGGCATTCTGAAGATCCTCCGGGGTTTTGACCACGAGGCAATGGATGTCGACGTCTTCGTCTACGGTTTGGGAATGCTATCAAACCCCTCTCGTCTGCTGGTGAAAGACTTACTGGAAATGGCTCAATACAAGCAGAGCAAACCAATCATGTATGCTCTGAGCAATGCAGTTAGGAGGTGTGTGAAGTTTGTTTTTTTTTAAGTGTGGAATTTTCTGTAAACGATTAGCTAATCATTTGTGTCTTTGATTTTCCTCAGACTGTACAGATTTGAGGGCGTCACTCCAGAGATCACAGCTGTCTATGAGTTCATGGCATCCCTGCTGGGTACTGACTGCGCAGGAGAGAAAGAGCTGACCTTCCTGACCCTTAGGGTGGGTTATCCACTGCGAACACACATCTCAAAATACTAAAATGGAGCAAAAACTAACTTTGATCTGCAATTCTTTCCAGGTTGTTGGAAACATGGGAGATGCAATGGAGGCTGCTGACCCAGCTATTAAGAACACCCTGATCAAGTGCATGAGACAACCTGCGACCACTTTGTCTGTGCAGCTGGCTGCCATCCAGACCTTCAGGCGCATGTCTGTGACAGATGAGGTAACTAAAATCCTGATCCACGTATACATTCTCCTGCTTTTCTGTTTTACTGTGTTAGGTTCTCAGAATTTAAGGAATTGTTTTGGACTTTTATTATTCAGGTTCGCACCAATCTCCAAAAAGTCAGCCAGTACCAGAAGGGCGCTGTGCAGAAGCGCCTTGCAGCCTACCTCATTCTGATGAAGGATCCCCAGGACAGTGACTTTGAGATGGTGAAGAACTTTCTCAGTCAGGAACAGAACGTGCAGGTCAAGGCTTTTGTGTCCTCTCACGTCTACAACATCATTTCCTCCACTGACTCAGAAACCAAAAAGTGAGTCTTACAAGTTCTTCCTTTCATTTCACTGAAATATCGTCTAGTTCTTTCATGACTAAATACTTTGCTTTTGCCCAGACTTGCTCAGAAGATAATGGCCGTCCTGCAGGACACTGAAGTGGCCACACATGACTACTACACCACCAAGTCTCGCAACTACAAGCTCGGTGTGGCATATGAGAACAGCCAGGCCGACATTCAGGGCAATGTCATTTTTGATCCCAGCAACCAGCTGCCAAAAGAAGTCCTGCTGGAAATGACCCTGAAGGCTTTTGGCTACAGCATGGATATTTGGGAGGTGTGTGAAGATGAATACGATTTGAAAAGTTGCCGTGCTGGATTCAGATCAGTTTAAATTTAGCTAAAAGTTGGTTTGTTGTTTGTTTTTTCTTGTAGGTTGGCATGGAAGGAAAAGGCTTCAACCCGACTATCGAGGCTTTGTTTGGACAGGACGGTTTCTTCCCTGATACAGTGTCTAAAACTCTGTACTGGGCTGAGGACAAGATGTCACCAAAGATCAAAGAATTTCTGAAAAACTGGGTTGTTCAACGGAAACCTGGACACCAAAAGGTAGAAACTCATAAATCTTAAACTCTAGCCTTCTCAGTGTTTGGCCGGTCACCCAACCGCTAACGAGATCCCTCTCTTTTTCTAAGGTTCCCGAAAACCTGGTGGAGGAAATTGTCCGTAGCTTCAATAACCTGCTGAAAGATCTGCAGGGGAAGGAGTCCCCAGAGGCCATGGCTTACCTGAGAATCATGGGAGCTGAGCTTGGTTACATCAAGGGCAGTGATCTGAGGTTCATCGTTGAAAACGCTATCGTGAACGCCAATGCTTTCATGCGTCATGCTAAGGTACAGATCCATAGTCTAAGCATGCCTCATCATTTTTGAGGGTTTTCAATTCTTCAAATAAAGAGTTTAAAAACTGTTTGTTGTGTTTTTTCAGTTTTCCATCAACAGCATGCCAAGCACTGACAACGAGATGTTCCTGCACTACATCTTCATGGACAACAAGTTCATCTTGCCGACAGCATCTGGTCTTCCAATGACATTTGCTCTGTCTGGTACTTTTGCTCCTGGTGCAAAAGGAGGCATTCAGATTTCTCCAAACATGGTAAAGTTCTTAATCTTTTTATCTCAAAGCGAAGTTTTGAGATGACTGTTTTTGATGTATGTGATTGAATAAAACCGGGCCTTACGTCATGTTTGTGATCTTTTATCCATGGAAGGAGCTGATCTTCAGTCCATCTGTTGGAGTTGAGTTCATGACCAAGATGGGTGTCCACATGCCCGAGTTTGTCGTTTCGGCCGTTGAGATGCAAACCAACTTGTTCCACGAAAGCTCCCTTGAGGCCAGGATCACCATGGAGCAGAACCAGGTTAAGCTTTCTATCCCTGCTCCAAAGAAAACCACAAAACTCTTCAGGATCAGGTAAAAATCCCTAAAAAATTTTATTTATTTATTGTTATTTATGTGGAATATGCTAAGAATGTGATTTGTTTTGAAAGCAAAGATCCTTTGAGTTCATTGAATGAGAACTGCAAAGCATTTTCTTCCAAATTTGTAGAAGATGAAACTCTTGTTGATGCTTTTTCTCTGTTTTACAGCAACAAATTGGAGATTGTAGGTGCTGAACAATCTAGAATGATCCCACACACAGTGAGCAGGTCGAACTGCAGTCCTCTTTTCTCTGGAATGAAATACTGCACCACCATGCTTTACACAGAAGCTCCAGACAGGACCAATTCTCCATACTTCCCCTTAACCGGAGAAACAATGTGAGTTCTGTTTAGTTTTGCGTCATTTCCCTGAAGAATGTTATAAATCCCTAACAGATTTTTGTTGTTGTTTTAGGTTTTCTTTTGACATTGAACCCACTAACAAAATCTCAGAGTACACGGCCTCCATCGCCTACAAGCTCCTCAGCGAAGGCAAGGACGGTCGTCAGAAGGTCGATTCTTTGAAGATGGTCCTCAGGGCTGAGGGTACGAGCATCATGCTTATATTAAATGCATAAAAATATACACAATCTTTAATACTCAACGTATTTTGTGTTGACACATCAATCGTTGTTTTGATTATTTGTTATTTTTATGTGACTCCAGGCGCTCAGCCCACAGAGGCTACAGCCACCATGAAATACAACAGGAACAGAAACGTCTTGACTACTCAGATCCAGATTCCTGATGTTGATATTGAGGCGGGAATGAAGATCGGCATGACAGACAGCAGTTCAAAGGGCAAATCCATCTTTCTTGAGTTCTCCAACAAGAACATGCCACAGCTGTCTCTGATTGGCCGCGCCAAGTGAGTAAACAATCCATCAGGCGCTATAATTTTACTTTATGCATAAACTGACTGCTTTACTAACCTCATCGTTGAAGGCTTCAGGCCATGAATGATGGGATGCTGCAGGTCCAGCTCTTGGTGCCGTCCCTCAGGACTGATGCCACTCTCAGCGCCACAATGACCAAAGCTGATGGAGTCACCTTGCAGATCAAGAGTGATGTGAAACTCCCAGAGATCTCCTCCATTCAGGCAGTCACTTTCAAATATGGTATAGTTATTTTACAGTAGAGACCAATCTTAAAAGTGAATGCAGAATTAAAATGTTGGATCGTCCACATCTTAGGTGAAGAGCAGGCAGAGGTTCACGTGACGTCCAACGTGAATGCTGACACTAAGGTGCCAGTGCACTACACCAAAGCTCTGCAGGCACAACTTGGGCAGATTGCGAACGAAGTCATGGACAAGCAGGTTGTGAAGACAGACATGAAACTACGGCACATTCTCAACAAGGGCATGGAAGTGAGTAAAACATCATCTCAGCTGTATTTTTTTTTGAGAAACTTTAAAGAGATACTCTGCAATTATTTCATATAAATGCATGTGCTAAAATTACCCTTTACAGGGTTGTTACTCAGACCCCACTTACCCCCTGTGGCCCAAATATCAGACAGGTGGAGGGGGTGTAGTGGAGCTGACACGGTGGAGCTGGAGTCTACTTAAGCCATGTTTCCTGCATGTTATAGACAGTGAACACAGCTAATTTGTTTGATTTTGTGATGAATCGCTCCTCTAAAATCTAACAAAAGCTGAGGAGACATTTCAGCAGTTAAATTAAGGTGTTAAAAAGACAAACTCACAGGGAAGAGATAGGTTTAATTTTCAGTTTAACCACAGAGAATTAATAAAGGACGCTAGAGGGTGCTAAAAGCAAGCACAACTGCCTAGTATCCCTTTAATTGTTCTTTCTGTTTTGTTAGGCCGGCAACATCTGGATTGAGAAGCTCTCTGCTGATGTTCCTTATGTTAACAAAATGAGGGACTATGTTGAAACGATGAAAATGCCATCAGTGCCTGAAAACGTATTCATGAATCTGTAAGTACACCTTCGTCTGCATATTTGAGCTTGTTAATAAAAGCACACGTGTAAATCATTTAATCCTTTAAAGCTGACACGTGAAATGATGGTGACAAAATTCTATTTCTTTCTAAATTAGACACTTGCCAGCTGTAGTATTTTTGTCCTCCACTAGGGGTTTACAGAGAGTCCTTTTAAAAGAACAGGTTTTAGAGGAAAGTGCTGATACTGTTGAAGAGGTGGACGTATTAGAAAACTAAAACAAGGATCAAATACACAAGAAAGTCTTTTTCAAGTTTAAAACACTTTGGTTTTATGTGTTCACCAGTGAAAGCACACTCAGATACCAGTTCAACCAGAACAGCTTCACGATGACCATCCCTCTCCCTCTTGGTGGAAAATCCTCAGAGGAGCTCAGGATGCCCCCTGTCATCACCTCTCCGCGCATTTCTGTGCCTCAGCTGGGACTGGACCTTGCCCCACAAAAGATCAAAGTTCCACGTTTTACCATCCCTTCTGAGTATGATCTCACCCTGCCTCTGATGGGGCTGATGGAGATGTCTGCTAAGGTCAACAGCAACTATTACGACTGGGAGGGGATTATTACCGCCGGCAATAACACCAAAGAGTCTCCTGAATACGTGGCCAAGTTCAGCATGTTGGCTGAAAGTCCAATCAAACTGCTCTCCTTCTCAGCTGAGGGTAAAACACGTTCTGTTTAGTAATACATGTTTATTTGTCATTTAGAAGAAACAAAATGCAGTTGGACTCTAATGTTGTTTTTTCCTTATTTCTCTGTCTCATAGGAGGCACCAAGATCACAGACACCGAAAGGGAAACAATTGAAGTCACACTTGATGGATCCCTGAGGCACATGCTCATCAACACAGGTTTCAGTGTGCTGGAGAGCATTTCTGTCACAGACAATGTGCTGACAACAGGTCGCTACAACATCTATGCTACTGCTAAACCTGTGGGCCTGGACACCTCGTTGACAGTCACCACCCAGTACACCCTCGACTCAAACATGCTCTTTGGCGACATTAACACAGATGGAAGTGTTACCATTGGGTCCATGGTTGCCACCACCACCTACCTCAACACCTTCTCTATTGAACCAGCCAAGAAAGAAGCAAAAATGGAGAGCACACTGAGGGTGAACTCTGATGCATTGAAGCTTGTAAACAAGATGAAGACATCTTATGAAAATGATGAGTTCCTCTTTGAATCAACCACCAATATGAACTGCGACCCCGTCATGCACACCACTAAGATTAATCTTGGCTACAAGGAGGTCAAATTCACCTTCCTGTCTGACTCTGTGACCAAGGCCTATGAGAAGATCATTCGAAGCCAGATGGAGTTCTCCACCTCTGGAGGACAGACTGCACTGAGAATAGAGAACCAAGCTGATGACACTCAGAACCGGGCATACTCCTTGCTCACCGGAGTGATCAATCCCTCAGGCTTAGAGATCAACGCCGATGCCTCCGTGAACCTTTTTGCAAGCCTCACTTCCCACAAAGCAACCTTATCAGTGACCACAAATGGCCTGACCACCAGCTGTACAACAACTGCTCAGCACCGCTCAGTGAAGTTTGAGAATATTGTCCATGGCGGAGTCGACGCCTCAGGTGCCACTTTGTCTCTCACAACAAAAGGAGCCATTCAAGACAGCAAAGCAGAGTTCAATGTTGAGGGAAAGCTTGCAAGCACAGAAGTGTATTTCAACAGCAAGTACATGGGTAACCTGTTTGACATCAGCAGCAGGAACACCGTGAACCTCAGGCTGAATGAAAATGGCCTGGTCTTCTCCAATAACATGGCTGGATCTTTCTATGAGATGAAAACTGAAAATGCACATTCACTGTCTCTTACTTTAAGATCTTTTACCCTGCAATCCAAAACCGACAACATCCTCGACAGCAGCAACTCTTACATGCATGACATCTCAGTCAACGTGGATCACTTTACTGTCTCAGCTGCTGTGAAGAACGACCTGAAGGTGATGGCAGTCAACTTTGTGAACAATGCCCAGTTCAAGGCAGAACCTTATAACGTGGAGCTGGCTGGAAAACTGATGGGAGTCTATTTGAACGAAGAGCTCGAGCACACTTATGAAATCAAGTTCCTTGACATGATTCTGTCTGCAAAGTGCAACACCAACGGAAAGCTCCTGGGATCTCACATGACGCACTCCACCGACATGGAAGTCGCCGGTCTGACTGTGAAGTACAGCAACATGGCAACTTTTAACTCACCGCTTCTTCGCCTGGACAGTACCGTCAAAATGGACGGTGCACCTTTCACTCTCAACATCGATGCCATCTTCAACTCAAATGGTGAAGTGTTTCTGTATGGGAAACACAATGGTGAGCTGTATAGCAAATACCTCATGAAAGCTGAACCCACAATGTTCACACAGTCATTTGAGTACAGAACCTCATCCAGCCATGAAATGTCAGGCAGGCCTACTATCAGGACCAACATGGACCACAAGTTTAACAGCATGCTGAGCCTGCATGAGCAAAGTGTCTTACTAAAGGTGGAATCCACAGTAAATGACCACACATTTAATGAAGAAATGAGTGCCTATAACAATGCAGAAAGAATGGGTATTGAAATGAAAGGAGCAGTCTCAACCCCCCTTTTCAGTGAGACCAGTCAAGACTATGCCATCTCTGGATTTATGAAGTATGACAAGAACAGTAACAGCCACTTTCTCCAGATCCCTTTTATTGAGCACCTGCCTGCAGCAATTGACAACATAAAGACAATGATGATGAAGCTGATGAACCACAGCACTGAGATGTTGAGAGACATTGACGCCAAGTATGAGATTCGTGCCAGGTTTCAGGACAAAGTAGCAGAACTGAAAGAGGCCATTGATAATTTTGACTTCAACCTTTTCATTGAAGACATTAAACAGTTCATGACCTCTATGGAAAAGCACATCACCAAACTGACACGCCAGTTCCCAATCGACAAAGTTGTTAATCTGCTGAAGTATATCAAGGACACCATCAGAGCTGCAATGAAGAAGTATAACATCTCCAACAAGCTCAGTGCGATTTATATCAAAATTGAAGAATTTCTCTCCAGCTATGAGGTTGAGCAAATAATTGGGGCCTTCATGGATGAAATTGTTAAAATCATGAAAGAATATCAGATCAGGGAGAAGATTCAGCACATGTTTGAAGCTTTTAGATCAATCGACATCCAGCCCTTACTGAACAAAGCTTTGGTGCCTGTCAAAGAGCGTCTGAATGAGCTTTATTCCTTTGACTTCAAACCACTGATTGATGACCTAAGAGAATATTTAATGGTTGTGATTGAGAAAATTCAATCCTATGATTATAAAACACTCACTATGGAACTGAGGGAGAATGTGGCAGAGATGACCAAGATTCCCTGTTTTGGAAAACTCTATGGTGAATTCAAACTTACTTCCCCTCATTACAACCTGAAGACCACTGCTGACCTGGAAAACACCACAACTACATCAGTCACACCAGAGTTCAAAGTAAATCTGAATTCACTGTCAAAATCCACTTTGAAAGTCCTTGATTTTACTGTTGATGCCTCAGCACATTTCGCTGTACCCAAAATGAGACGACTGACCATCTCTGAAAACGTTAATGTGCTTCAGTCATCCTTTACGCTTGACCACAAGGGAACCATGGATTTCTATGGCTTCTCGGCTCAAGCTTCTGCTGAAACAACTGCAAAAGTAACAACTGAGCTCTATGATGGAGAACTTGTCAACAATGCATTCCTCGCCGTGGAAAATGGTGTTTCTGCCACAACGGAGACTACCTACAAACAGGCCCTCAACATGCCAGTCCTCAGCACATTCAGCAATGGGATGATGAATCAAAAGACCGTCTTTGGCCTTGAAGATGGCATGATTCGTCTCACAGTTAAAAACCTGGTCAACGGAAAATATGAAATTCAGGACTTGTCAGATGAAGCAACCCACACGAGTGGCATCAGTGTGGAAATGGACCTCCACACAGCCAAAGTAACTTTCACTGGAGAAACAAATGGCAACCACTTAAAGATGAATCAAAATGTCATTGCTGACATATGCATTTTCCGCCATGTCATCATTGATGCCAAGCTGGAGACTGAAACACCTTTCATCAAGGGCAGTGTTGCAGAGGTCAAGTTCCAAGCTAAAGTCGAAGACATGAAAATTGATCTCACTGCCTCTCACAAAGCAGACCTGGTCGGTCAGGTGGAAGGGAAACTCTCCAGCTCTGTCCTCGCTTTGATGAAACCCACAGAGCTCATGTTTGACAGCAAGAACAAGGGAAATGCCAAAGTTTTTCTTCCATTCAAGCTTTCTGGAAAAGTCGACCTCCAGAATGACATCACTTTCACTCTGAACTCCGAAGTGCACCAAGCAAGCTGGACAGGTCTGGCCAGATTCAACCAGTACAAATATTCCCATTTTTTCTCCATGGACAATGGTGAACGAGAAATTATTGTAAATTCCCAAATCACCGGGGAGGCTAATCTTGATGTGCTGAAGAAACCCATCACTATTCCCGAAATGACTTTGCCATTTGTTGACATGAAGACACCAAGAGTAGAGGACTATTCGCTGTGGGAAGACACTGGCCTGGGTTACCTCCTGACCACAACTCAGCAGACATTTGACATGAACTCCAAACTAAAGTACATGAAAAACCCTGAGATGATCACTATTAACATTAATTTGGATCCAGTCATTCACTCCATTAATACCAACACAAAGGCTCTGCATAAGAAGGCCCTCATTGGTAAGGATAAGTTTGCAGCTATTCTAGCTGCATCTTATGATAAAGCAAAGGCAGAGTATGACAAATACAGCATTGAGTTGCCAAAAACCATTGTTGTTCCTGGCTACAAAGTTCCAGTCATGAATGTGGAGCTGTCTTCCTTCACAATTCCCCTGCCTGATGCCACTCTCATCACAATGCCTGCCCTGCACGTTCCATCTGCCCTCAGTAAGCTGACAATTCCAAAAATCACCCTCCCCAAAATTCAGAACATCCAGATTCCAGTAATGGGGGATTTGACCTATGAGTTCTCTGTTAAAACATCAATGATCACACTCAAAGCCGATACCAGCATCCTCAACCAGGATGGTATCAGTGTCAAACTAGAGGCCTCCTCTTTGTCTGAGTTCGAAATTTTGAATGGAAAGATTGAAGGCAGCACCAAAGTGAACACAGTGGGTGAATTTCAAATGACATCTCTTATGTCTGTGAAGCATTCCATGCTAGAAGGAAATCACCAGAGCACCATTGTCTTGAGCTTTAAAAGTGTAGATGCATCAATCACCAACTCCGCAAAGGTTAATCTGCCTTCAATGAGTATGGAAATCAAGCAGGAAATGAAAGGAAATCCAGCAGAAGGCTTGGTTGTCTCCATGTCTGCTCCATCTGCAGGACTCATTGCTGTTCAAATGCAGACGATGCAGCCAGCACAAGTGAAAGCTAGACTCTACGGTCGCTACCCGGTAAGAGAACGCTTAAGTGTATATTTGCCCCTCATAAATTCTGTTTTGACGTCATGTTTTTGTTTCAACAGTCGGAGCAAACGGACACTGATATCCTCGGTTTCAAGATGTCTGTGGTTGAATCCAAAATGCTGAACGTTCAAACCACCTGGAATATGGAGATGCCATATGAGATGATGCTGGGAATGAAGAGACAGGTGCCTGCCGTAATGGAAATGGTTTCTGATCCTGCAGCCAGAACATACAACAAACTTAACAAGCACGTTAGAGGTCTCAAGGGTTCGTTTGAAAAGGCTAGAAGGCAGGGCAAAGCGATGTTCAAGAAGGCTGTTGAGAGCTTAGCTGCATATCATCCTTCTGAAGCTATGACAGCTGTCACAGATAAGACCATTGTGATCCTCAGAGAGTACCAAAAGCAAGTTAAACGTGTTCTTGATGCTGTTGTCACATTCCTGAAACAGACCAAGTTCCAGATCCCCGGTTATGAACAGAAGCTCTCTGGACTTGAAATCTACCAGAAATTGAGCGCTTTTGTTGCTGACTTCTCTGAGGAGGCTGTTGAAAAGATACCAAAGTACTTCACCTCTGTGTTCGCACCAGCTCTTGACCACTTCAAAGAGATTGAATTTGTCTTCCCTGGCTCTAACCACATTGTCAGTGGGAAAGAAATTCTTGATGAATTGTCTGTAACTCTAAGCAAAATCCAAGAGCAGGTGATTGTTACTCTGAGGAAACTCGGGGCCATCCAGCTGGAGGATTTCATTAAGAATTACTCTGTGTTTGTGCAGTTTACCACAGAGCAAGGCGAAAAGCTTCTCCAGTATCTAAAAACACCAAATGTAGAGAACATCTCCAGGTTTCTGAGTGAAATGTACAGCGATGCCATGAACTCCCCTGCCCTGGCAGATGTTGTCAGGCAGGTTAATGAGTTCTGCAGGATCATTATGAAATATCTAACCTCTGTGACCAATCAACTCTACAGCATTGTGGATAGCACAACTTCTGAACAGCTTAGAACAGACATCCTGACTTGGACAGAATCATCTGTAGAACGCGTCACCAGTTTCAACACTAGTGTCATCCAGGGCCTCAAAGAAAAAACCAAATGTGTTGACCAATATATTAGAGTAGGTGACAGACAGATAGAGGTTGACATTCCCTTACCAAGCATTGCCAGATTCAGTTAAGAGACCAAGACAGCCAAAGATATGGATGTCCAACAACTCAACAGTAAAAGTATTGTCAATAAAACCAAAGTGTTCCTAATAAGCTGGTCTGTACTGTGTTTCCATGTAATTGTATTATTTCATAGTAAACTAACAATTGTTCTGATCCCACTGTGTATCCCTTGTGTCTTGTGCTATTTAAAAAAATGTGTGGTTATCAATAAATAGAGTTTGCACTGCATACATTTCTGAGCATCTCACATTTAATTTAAAAGCTTCGTTTTGCATTTATAACTTGCTGCTGCAACAAAAATGCAACAAAAGAGCAACAATGCATGAGGTCAGGTTTGAATTTTGATTTGAGAAAGAGTGTTAATTGCATTTAAAGGTGTGGAACACTGAAAAAAATGTTTTAAGTATTATTTCTGATTTTAATCAGTCGTTCTGTTTCTCATGCAGGCTGAACATTAAATTGTCTCCTACACCTATCTCTTGCTTTAGCTTCTGGTAAAAAATAGATGGTGAAAATAAAGAACCTGAAAAGCCTGACAGATCTACATAACATTAATGGACTCACCCATCTTGGCTTGCGACAGGGAAGGTTGTTGTTGGGTTAGTGCCCAGGAAACAGCAGAGAACTTCTTGGCTAGTACAAGCTAACCACTAGCATTAGCAAGTCAACTTCTCCAGCCTTGTGGCATTTATGGAGATAAAACATCAGTGTTGTAGAGCTAACTGAGTCAGTGGTAGAGTTGTGTTCCTGTTAGCCAATCAGAAGCAAGATATCCAAATTTCAGGAAAAAAAGACTCCAAATCCTGTCGTCTGAACCTCAGCTCTGATGTGGCTCAATTCTAGTTCCTGAAACTGGTTCACCGGAGCTTTGTTTCCCAGAGTATAACTTACAAGGAATTCATTCCTACTAGAGATCACTACAAATGTATTGATTAAATGAGTGATCCACACCTTTAAAGTAAGTAAGTAAGTAATCTTTATTTGTATAGCACCTTTCACAGGCATAAGCCACAAAGTGCTTCACAACTAGGGATGGGTACCTTTGACATTTGAATCGATCCGGTACTAATTCCCGGTACCTAGGAATCGATACCGGTACTTAACGGTACCAATTTTTGATACTTTTGAGTGTTTATTATTCTAATTCTCTTTTATAATTAAATATATTTTTTTCTCAATATATAACAATATTTGATAAATATCACGATAAATAACATTCAACTGTTTGTATTTTAACATTGTCCTTGTAGTTTTATAAGCTGATAATTAAACTGAAGCAAACATCTTTACTGTGAACTAAATTTACTGTGTATCTTCATTCCTTTTGCCGTCTTTTTTCATTTGATTTTTCCTACTGGGAAATTAGAATTTCCGAGGAGAAAGCGAATGCACCATTAGCTGATAACGATGGTGGTAATGGCCGCTAACATATCTTTTTATTATGTGAAGTGCCTTGAGATGATTGTTGTTGTGAATTGGCGCTATATAAATAAAATTGAATTGAATTGAATTGAATCAAGCTAACGTTATCGTAAACAGCTTATTTAGCTGCTGGAGCAGATTAAAACAATGATGCCTCACACTTAGATCGTTGTCGCTGGTTTCGTCTTCACCCGATCACCCGTCGCATTTAGTAAAGTGAAGCCAAACTTTAGAGCGTGTTCATGTTCTTCTAGTCAGGAAATCGGAGTTCCGAGGAGAAAGCGAACGCACCATTAGCGAAACGGAAGCTAACATATCAAGCTGACGTTATCTTAAACATTTTATTTACCTACCGGAGCAGATTAAGATGAGGATGTCTCACTTAGATCGTTGTCGCTGGTTTCATCATCACCCAGTTACCCATCACATTTAGTGAAGTGGACCCAGGCTTTAGCCTGCTTTCTACCATGCTGCTCTGTTTACAACTGGCTCGCAGCGAGCGACGACATAACGCTCTTGTGCATGCGCAGCTGTCTTGGCAAGTTCTCGTTATGAAGGACGGGTACCGAAACGAGGCACCGTTTGAAATGACATGAATAGGTGCTCGGTCGGTACTATGGAATTCGGTCGGTGCCTTAAAAAGTACCGAATTCGGTACCCATCCCTATTCACAACAGTGTAAAAATTTAAAATAAATAGGAGTGAATATTAACAATGAATAAAACAGTAAATAAAAACATATAAAAGGCCAAGACGACACAGAAAACATAACTGCCCAAAGAGAAAATGTGTAGTTTTCACCATTAATCTCTGAAAAAGTCCATCAAAATGTTGTTGAAAATGAAATGATGCCCAGTTGTTGAAAAATATTTGCAGTTTCATAACATATAACCATAAAAATT
The DNA here is from genome assembly GCF_043380555.1 of Nothobranchius furzeri. Taxonomy (NCBI): domain Eukaryota; kingdom Metazoa; phylum Chordata; class Actinopteri; order Cyprinodontiformes; family Nothobranchiidae; genus Nothobranchius; species Nothobranchius furzeri. The sequence goes on from NC_091742.1 coordinate 7,550,328, forward strand.
GGGTCTAAAATACACGGGAGCGGGTCTAACGGTGTTTCTCAATGTCAAGGTACCTGGCATTGCGAGATGATGTCTTGCGAGGCCAGGCGCCTTGCTTACGAGGACACTGTCCTTCCTTGGTAAAAGAAAATGGTTAAATGGAACAGACTTGCATCACGTGAACGCGGCTTCCACAGGCGGTCACGTAACGTGACTTGGCACGGGAGATAACATTATATTTTGGACGTATAAGTTTCAATGTAAACATATAACAAGCCTTTTACTTTTTAAATTGTGTATATGTTTGTTAAATTAAATATATACTGTAAGTGAGTTACTACCCGCTAGCCACCAAAGCTGCAACTACTAAGCTACTAACCAACAATAGATAACTTCTTTGGATTTAAAAGAAACATTTTAAATGAGTTGACTTACATTTAAACTTGAAAATTGTCCCCGAAGTAGCTGCCGGCTTCAGATCCGCCATCCTTTTGAAAATACTGCGGTGTGTTCCGGGAAATTTTTGATCAAGGCTAGGCTACAAGACATCTCCCATGTGTCCTCACTCAGCTAGCTAAATGGCTAACAAATGGAGAACACATGCCTTGGTAGAATATGAACATTGGAACACGTCTTGGCGTTTCATGATGATGTATCTCCTAGGCAACCGGGGCGGGGCCAAGAAACTCCCTTAGGGTGTTTTTCAGTGCCAAGGAACCTTGCCTTGATGTTTTGGCCCCGCCCTCGTTGTCTAGGAGATACGTCATCAGGAGCCGCCAAGACGTGTTCAAATGTTCATGTTCTACCGAGGCATGTGTTCTCCGTTTGTTAGCCATTTAGCTAGCTGAGCGAGGATACACGGGAGGTGTCTTGTAGCCTAGCCTTGGTCAAAAAGTACCCAGAATACACCGCGGTATTTTCAAATGGACGGCGGATCAGAAGCCGGCAGCAACTTCGGGGACAATTTTCAAGTTTAAAAGTAAGTCAGCTAATTTAAAATGTTTGTTTTATTTAGATCCAAAGAAGTTATCTATTGTTGGTTAGTTGCTTAGTAGTTGCAGCTTCGGTGGCTAGCGGGTAGTAACTCACTTATATTTTTAATACAACAAACATATACACAATTTCAAAAGTAAAAGGCTCATTATATATTTATATTGAAACTAATTCATATAAAATATAACTTTATCTCCTGTGTCACGTGACGTTATGTGACCGCCGTGGTCACGTGATGCAAGTCTGTTCCATTTAACAATTTTCTTTGACCAAGGAAGGACAGTGTCCTCGTAAGCAAGGCGCCTGGCTTCGCAAGACATTGCCTCGCAAGGCCAGGCACCTTGTCATTGAGAAACACCCTAAGTCTCTGAGCAATGCAACATTAGACGCCATGTTTCTTTCTATGGGAGCCTGTGAGAACAAAGTGCATTTACTGATTTGTAACAAACAGTTACAAAATTTTGGCCATTCATAAATGTTTTACACAATTACATTTTCACTCATTTCTAGTAAAGAAATAGTCTGGTGTGCTTGTCATTTTGCTGGAAGTTTTGAAGGGATTTTTGACCCTAATGGCCATCCGTTGGTAAGGTCTTACTCAAACACAAAAATACTGCTTGCTTGCAATGATTTTGGTATCTACTGCACCCCATCACCAGGGAAAATACATATTGTCACTTTAAGCTTGCTTATTGTGAAACTAAAAAGAAACGTTTGTATTTAGCATCTGGTTGGAGGATGTTAAAAGGGTGACATTTATAAAATACTGTATCAAAGGGGTCTTTATGAGCAGAAATGGAACACATTTAACAAAAACTATCAAATTGTTAAACTGACGTGAATAGTGCCTGAATCACATTATTTAGATGTATTAAATAATAAACATGTGGCTAGATGAAAAAAATGAAATGCTAAAATAATATCTTTCTTCGTTTAAAAGCTTTGAATTGAGGGTAAATACGATTTGAGAATTACACTTTGGTCTTTCTCTAGATACATGCAGAATAAAAAAAGCATGTCAAAGAATTAAAAAGATTTTTATTTGTGTTAACAGCAGCACTTGTTCCCTTGCACTTGCATCATTTTACCTCTCAAAAATTGACATTTATTCAAATATACAATTCTAACACAAAAAGAGAGGTTTGTCACATTCAGCGTCACTGTTCTTTTAGAAAAATAGACTAAAAACGGCACAATTATGTCTGCCTGACAGCACTGGAAATCAGAGGCACATGAGGAGCGGAGCCAGTGTGGGAAAAATGGACCAGTCCAGCACAATGCATTCCTGTCCTGTGAGTCAGCAAAAAGCCCAGCAACAGAACATGGAGGAGTTAGATCAGTGCTAAAAATGCAGAACCTCCACCAAGGCTTTTACACAGCATCACCAGTGTAGCAACTCAGCATCTGCCATCACCGTTCATAGTCATCACTGGAAAAACACTCCTCTGTGCACCCTCACATGAAAACAGTTGCAAATGACCGAGGAAGTCATGGATGAGCTGATCTTTGTTCACAACCATTGTTGACTCAATCACTATTTTCTGTACCTATAAAGTTTTTAGACAAATAAATTAGAAGTACATTCACAGTCGTAATGGAAGACATTGAGAGGACTTAATACAGTCTAGGTCAGGGACGTCCAAACTCTTCAAGATAAGCGCAGGAATTGTCAAGTTCTTTAAGGCCACAAATGTTAGCACTTTTTTTATTTTAAAATAATTACTTTAAGCTGAAAAAGAACATAAAAAGTGTTGATCTACATCTGCAGCCTGCTGAGAGATAGAATGCTGGACACAAATGGCCCCCAACCCACAGTTTGGACGTGCCGAAGTACAATTACAGCGCCACAAAAACTTATATTTGGAATTTGGACAATCTTTAAAAAAAAAAATAGTGTTACGGTCATACAATAAAAATACACTACGACAAACTCCTGACTGAGTTGTTGAATTGTTGTTTAATACCAACGGAGGGTGTGGCGCGGACTCAAAGACAGCAGAAAAATGTAAAAAACACTAAATCTACTCCAGTAGTATTTTCTTAATTTTGACAAGTTAAATAAGCTGCAAGTAAGCAGAATCTGTCAAGAAAGACCTTAAAGATTGCAACCAAAACACGTATAATAGTGTTGGGTTGAAATACTAGGAAATGGTGTGCTATTTCACAAACAGTCTTGCTGTAACACATAAGATATTGATAAGAGTGCATTTTTGCTCCATATGACAAAAAGTATAAACCTTTTCAAACACTGAAGCACAAACCAGCCTAAAGCCAAGCCTTGTCCGCAGTAACAACAACATTCCTGTGTGTTTTTGTGTCTTCAGACAGTCTGAGGAAGTTGCTACCAGTGCATCACACACACGTAATGTGCACACCTATGCACACACACGTATGTACACACAGGTTGCCAGATCAATGACAGTCAAGTGTGCTTTGAACTTTTTGCGATCACTGGTTATAATTCTGCCCAAGGCGTCAATGGGAGTGCCCAGCGGAATTAGTCCCAACATGTCCAGGGAAGGCGGGGGACCCCAGCGGAAGGAAACGTGTCCTGCGCATCACACCAACACGCAACAGTTTAAACAACCACCTTTGGATGGTTTCTGGAGCGCTGCCCGCGTGGCCGTCTCGAACACCTCCCAGATCCCCTCTTTGGTTTTCGCAGAGCACTCCACATAGTCGTGCGCCCCGATGCGCGCGGCCATGGCGCGGCCCTCCTCAGTCTTCACGGGCTCCAGCTTCAGCCGAGACAGCTCGTTCTTCACGTTCTCGTCGTTGCGCAGATCCCGCTTGTTGGCCACCAGTATGATCGGCACGTTCGGGCAGAAGTGTTTGACCTCGGGCACCCACTTCTCGGGGATGTTCTCCAACGAGTCCGGGCTGTCCACGGAGAAGCACATCAGGATGACGTCGGTGTCCGGGTAGGAGAGCGGGCGCAGTCGGTCGTAGTCTTCCTGTCCGGCCGTGTCCCACAAAGCTAGCTGGACCTTCTTATTGTCCACCTCGATGTCCGCCACGTATGTCTCAAACACAGTCGGAACATACACCTCAGGAAACTCGTCTTTGCTGAAGACGATCAGCAGACACGTTTTCCCACTTGCGCCGTCTCCCACCACCACGAGTTTCCGTCGTATGTCTGCCATTTCCAGCTCGCCCTTCGCCGTCAGCCGCAAACCCTCTTCTTCACAGATTCGTCCGACAGGAAGTTAGCCGCTGTTTTAATCCTAGCTCTCTTAGCAGTAGCTATCTTCTTTATAAAGCGAAGGTGGGTTCCTAAATATAGCAATCCAATCGGAAATGAGGAGGTGAGGTCACGGCGTGTGAAGGCGGAGGATGATTGGATCCTCCTGAAGAGGAGGGGCATAGAGCCACGAGGAGGACCCACCCGAGTCAGAATCAGCATCATCTACCGAACCGCACCACGTCATGAGAAATCACGCGGAGTTTTTGTGATTTGCGTTTTGAAAGCGAGTCCTGTTTGTGTTCCGCTTTTTTAATCCCACAAATACAAATTTGGGAAATTGGTTGTTTTCCCCACAAATTTGAACCGGAAATTGTTAAAAATAAGACATCTGGACAGCGGTTAGTAATAATAATGGTTATTAATGCCTGTCTGATGCGGAAAAACGTTTGGAAAGGGGAATGCAGTTAGATGTGCCCTGTTGCTTCTGCCCGGTTCGCTCAGCAGAATGGGGAAGAAGGTCACAGGAGCGCAGTGGCGTAGCGAGCTGGGCCCTGGTGCAAGTGTTGCTTTACCCCCACCCCCCTTGAGGAATCAAAAAACCAAATACTACTGTGAAAAGTGTTGTGATGATCGCAAATGGATCTGATCTAGAAGAAGGGGGAGCAGGATACTGATACTGATTGATAAATTACTGAGGAAAATGTAGTTTTTAGTGCTTTTTAGCAAGTTCTTGAATTGTAATGATATTGTTTCTAATTTAACTAATAAAATATGTGCTTTAAAAAACCAAAATTATCACTGAATTGACATCAATAAATAGGAATAAGGTCCACAAAAATAAACAATAATGAACAAGAGTCTGCTTCTAGACCTGCAGAAGGAGAGAAGAAAAAAATGGGACACAACAACAATACAACAAGATCAAGCTACCACTGCGCCAACTTGATGAAGAAATATATAATCAACATTGTTTAACTGAACAATCACACAATAATAAATCACAGTGCATTAAGTGCCCACCATAGCCTTAAGACATGTGTTGAACGTGCCAAGTCCATACTTGGGACAGCAGTAGCTCAACAGGTTGAGTGGGTTGTCCAGTAATCGGAAGGTTGCAGGTTCGATCCCGGCGCCAGACAGATTCTGATGTTGTGTCCTTGGGCAAGACACTTAACCCACCTTGCCTGCTAGTGGTGGTCGGAGGGACTGGTGGCGCCTGTGCTCGGCAGCCTCGCCTCTGTCAGTGCGCCCCAGGGCAGCTGTGGCTACATTGTAGCTCATCACCATCAGTGTGTGAATGTGTGTGTGAATGGATGAATGATACACTGTAGTGTAAAGCGCTTTGGAGTCCTTACTCTGAGAGGCGCTATACAAGTGCGGGTCATTTATCATTTCTGAGAGCACCATGTGAGCACCTGTGTGTGTACACACGCTTGTTTATGTAAGGTTTCTCTATAGGAGCGTTGAACAGAGGAGTCACAGATCTGCCCTCTAAAGATGTGCAGGAGACGGAGGGAGCTCCAAGTCCCAGAGATCCAGGAGCTGCCCCAGAACACAGGAACCCCAAGGAGACTGCAACCAGAAAAGACCCCGCTCCCCTCGAGAGGCGCAGAGGATCGCCCCAGGGGGCCACAATCAGCAGCCGGCAGAGTCCCAGGAGATATCAGCGGCAAGCCCACAGGCCCACCTGCAGCCTCCCACCCCCTAGCCCGGGACCCAGCGACCCAGGACCCAGGGGCAACCACCCCCGCCGGGGACCCAGCAGAGCCCAGGAACCCAGAACCCACCAGGCAGCCACCAGGATTGGTCAGGCAGACGCCAAAAATCTTAAACTCCCTGACCCGGGAGCCACGACCCAGGCAGACCAAGGCACCACACCCCACACCAGGTGTGGCAGGGAGAGGGGAGACGAAGATCTATATCATCAAAAGAAGTCCCAGGAGAGGGGAGGAGTCAAAGGCCCCACCTGACATATGCAGTCATACACAAACACAGTCACACACTCCCTCCCTCATGCTCACACATGCACATACAACCAAAGACTTACAAAAATGCATGCCGGACACCCACTCATGCTCCCCATACACACCCTATTCACTCTGGTCCCGGTACTGCGGCACATGGGGTACAACCTTTACCAGTTCCCAGAGTTCGACCCTTTCTGCTGGAGGTGCTGATGAGCAGGCTCCCCCGCCCAACCCTGAGCACAGCAACCCACCACCCCAGACCCCAACCGGACGGCCGGATCTCCCTCCTAGCCTCCAGCCCCAGGAAGCCAAGCGACTACAGAGGTGTGCTAAGACCCCTAGTCTCCCTCCGCCTGCTCCAATATACTGTTAGTGAGTGTTGATGAGGTGTATTCCATGGCTGTGGTGAGTGGGCAGTGCGGGCATCGTCTGACCTATGCCAGATGCTGCCCTTTTTTATGACGGAGGTGATGGTGGGCTCCCATTTGAGGTCCTAGGATATGGCGGTACCCAGGAAGCAGCATGAGTCCAAAATCGTGATGAGAGTGTTAGAGAGGGTTATGCGAGGGAGTGGGGCTGTGTTCTTCCTAAAGTCCACAATAACCTCTGTCTAACTGTCCGCTGTGTGTTTAGCACCAGGTTGTTGTAGCTGCACCAGCACACCAGCTGTTTTACCTCCATTCTGTAGAAGTGCAGAGAAAGAACAGAACACTGAAGAGAACTGGTGCTAGGGTCTGCATGTCTGAGGCGTTCTTCCATAGACTCACTTGCTGCTTTCCATCTGTCAGGAAGTCAGTGATGGGAGCAGACATATTTGATGTTGATAGTACAACGAAATTCTGAAAAGTTGAAATTGTCTTTTTGAATGAGTAAAAATGAAATATTCTAGATTTGTTTTGATTCCAGTTTGATATTATATGACAAGTTGACTTGCTATACAATTATGACTACGTAGTTCACGCTCTTTACAGGGAGGGGGCACCAGCGTAGGCAAACTCTTAGCATTGAACAAGCCTTGCTAAAAATCACCGCTCTCTCCAAGGCAACAAAACAAAATAGAATAGGGTTGACGGCGTGCAACAAGCACATAGCCTCCATCGAAACAATAAGAGTGAGTATTTCCTCGTATTTGTTCACAATAAAGAAAACACAAGACCCGTATAAGGGCAGCTTTAAAGACGGTTACCTCGGTGTGGGTATTTCCCTTTTGTTTTAGCGGTAAAGGCCCTTCTGTTTGGGACTTGAGGGGGCCATGTTGTTTAGCCGTTGAGTGTTTGGCTGATGTTTTTAAGCTCAGACAACAGCAAGTAGTTGGCAATTAGCTCGTACGTTAGCTGACACGGTTTATTTTGGCTTACTGCACACAGAAAATGTGACTTTATCCACTAGTGATGTATGTATAGTGTCAAGAGAGCACCATTCGGTACACATCGGTAACGGGATTATTTTTGCTGACAGTATTACAGTGCTGAATAAAAACATTTTATTTTGATGTCCAACGAAACAAAACCAATAATAAACACAGCGGGCCCACTGCCATTAGCATTAGCTGGCTAGCCGTGAAAATTGCTAATTCATACTCGGGTTTGTAATATTAGTTCCTGTTCCACAGCTGCTGTTTGTTTTAAGAATTTTTTTTGTTTGTATATTGATTAAACTACACTGGGTGTTAGCATTTTAAAATAAATATCTGCTGTTTCACCAAGTTAAAGCAGCCAAATTGGCTTGTTTTAGCCGTGGACTTGTTGGCTAGTTCGGTAGAGGTTCTACTTAGATTTTTCACCACGGTTTAGTAATTAATTTCGGGTGTAACGTTGTTACATCTTCCTGACGCTCTGCCGCAGTGTTTGTTGTACTCGATTTTAACTTGTTTATCAGTGCATATTTGACCCTTTATCCACTATAAACTTGATATTAGCAGTAGCGTAATATTAGCTTTGTAGCAAGCAATTAGCGTTTGGCTAACATTTTAGCTTTCGATGTCTTCCCTTGCCTTGATCAGCTTTGCTTTTTTTAGACTTTTAACCTCGCCCATTTACTCGTTTAGTAAAAACAGCTTTTGTTAAAAATATTTGAACAACCATGTTTATGAATTTGCGCGTTATATGTGGTGCTAGTGAATAAATTAATTATTGTAGTCCCTATACGTTCTTTACTTAAGTGAACCCCAAATTTTGGGTTGGCTAATGATTTACTAAGAATATTTAAAATTATAATCGTCACCTTTTTCTAAAGGTAGCTCTCACTGTTGGAAACCGTCAGATTTTTGTCACATTAGATCCAGACGTATGATAATTGTGTTCTTAGTTAAATGAGGAACAAAGTATGTAATTTGGCTAAATTTGATCTAATCACCAAAACATTTTTCAGCTTTATATTTGACATCTGATGATTGCTGCTGACATACAATATGGTGCCTTTTTATTATTGAAAATTTTAGATTTAACTAACTGGACCCAATATGGCAATACAATTCTCAATTGTTTAATGCTGTCATGCTTCTTTAGACTTTCCCGTGGAATGAGCATTCGATGCAGCATCCTAGGTATGAATGACGTGGCCTGGCAGGAGACAAGAGGTGGGATGCTGCATGCAAATGGGGCTCCTGAATCTGGGGTTGTCCAACTTCATGCTGGAGGTCCCCTAACCACCGTTGGGGGAGCTGGGCAGGCTCCTGGAGGACCACATTTACAGGGCATGGACAGAAGTTCAAACCCAACCCCAGGTACGCTGCAGGCGCCGCTGAGTGGGAGGTCTCAGGACGATGCCACAGTTGGATACTTTTTTCAGAGGCAACCTGGAGAGCAGCTTGTAGGCTGCACACCTAATAAACATCGCTGGCCAACTGGAGATTCTAATCACGTGGATCAGGTAAAAGGCCTTCGACAGGAGGCAAGCTTTTGGAACGATTTCTGTTTTGCATTGACAGTTTTGCATCACACAAGTCCCCAATTTTCAGAAATGTTGTTTTTAATAATCATATGGACTCTGTTGACCTTGTAAAACACAGTTTTTGTCATTACAGGAGCACGAATCACTCAACATGAAGAGAGTGTAATATCCTGTCTGACAGTGTATATTAGCTGCTATCTTGTGTTTTGGTTCTGAGAATTCCTCAAACATATATTTTTCATCTCCGACTGGATTTCCTGAATACAATTTGATCTTTTCAATAGGCCTGTGAAAACAAACAGACATCGCTTAACCTTTAATGTCCACAACTTTTCATTTTAAGTCCCCAAACAGACTGTATTTAGGAGAAAATTGGCAACAGGAATTTAATGGTCAATTAAAATACTTATCTTTCTTTTTTTTCTTTTCATTTGTTTGCTTAAAGGCATTTATTTTTAATAGAACAAGACTTATCCAGTCAAATTCCCCCTCTTTCAATTAGTTAAAATTGTATGAATTTGATTTCTCTAGTTATGGCATTTGAGTCAGATCTTTAGACAAAATTTCTTGTGTTTCACATTCACCTATAATCAAAAAGCTGTTTAAATATTTATTCAAAAATTTAATGAATTTTTTTTTTGATTATTTAAAGTTATTTATAGAGGCTGACCAATATATAAAACAGTTTGGGACCTTCGGGTCCTTTCTTCAGTCTAGTAGTGGCGGCCGTTGGCCACACAGTTGTCTGGTTATTATTATTTTTAATCGGCTTTTAAGAATAATTTTGGCCAATATAGAAAAAATTGACTATATTGGCGATCCTCTAGTAATTTTTTTTTCTACGTCTGCATCTCAGGTTCGAGCTGTGGATGAAATGAATTACAACTTTCAAGCTCTTGCTTTAGAGTCCCGAGGAATGGGAGAGGTAACCTAATTTAATTATTTGATCTTTTTCACCTTGATGTTAAACTTTGAGCTTCCTGCAGTTGATGCTGCTGCCAAAGGTGTACATGGATAAAAACACACTGCTCTGGTGGTAGTTAGTTGGATTTAAAGGTGCTCTCAAGGGTGAAGCTAGCAGTTTAGTAAGGGTATAAATACTGTAAATGATTTTTAGAAAATGTACTTTTTACTTCAAAGCTTTTGCCAACAAAAAAGATATGGGATTCTGATGAGCTGGCAAAGGATGGAAGGAAAGGGATGCTTCTTGGAGAGGAGTGGCGGGACAACGCGTGGGGATCATCCCGTGAGTGGCGCCCCTTTTTTTTCCCCATTTAGACCAGAGCTTTAAATCTTGTGATTATGGAAATAATCAAAATTTATTGTAAATAAACAGAAGTTTCCACAGGTTTTACCGCCACTGTTACGGTATTTGACATTAATTCACTTTTTATTCAGATCATTCGGTGTCTCAGCCAATCATGGTGCAGCGGCGACCAGGCCAGAGTTTCCATGGGAACGGTGATGCCAATTCTGTGCTTTCACCCCGCTCAGAGGGTGGAGGCCTTGGAGTGAGCATGGTGGAGTATGTCTTGAGCTCTTCTCCTGGGGACAAGATGGATGGACGCTACAGAAACGGGGGCTTTGTGAGTCCGCTCTGGCTGTGGCTGCTCTGTTTATATGTGGGGATTGGTCGTCCTAAGTAACTTTTGAAAATGAATTCAGGGTGGAGGCGATCCCGACCAAGATGGGAGAGAGAAGATCGACGTACAAGAGAAGGTGTCGCCTTTTGAAGAAGACAAAAACCCAGAGATGAAGGTTGGAGAGGACGGTGATCCGGCTAAGGCTAATGGAAGAGGTCTGCTGAATGGCATGGACAGAGACTGCAAAGACTTCAAGTAGGACTTCTTATAAACCCTTAAAAATCATTTTTAAACCAGGATCAGTAAAATCAACTCTTTAAATAAATTAAGTGATAAAGATGAAATTGTTGTCTTTACCAAAGCTGTAGTTTTACCTCAGTTTATTTTAATTTGTAGTTGGGATCTTGTGAGAAAGAAAGTGACACCAGCTCAAGTGACTTCTCAATTTTTCTCAATCAACCGACCAAACAATTCTGTGTGATTGCCTGTATTGTTTTCTTAGAAGTAGAGCTGTAGCGAAGCGTCAATGACGTCGACGGCTCGATTCTAAAAATTTGTCGATGTCAGATCCAGTAGTCGACGTACCGTGCCCACTTGTTGCGTCCACAGGAGTTTGTAAACAGAGGAGGAATCTGCCTGTTTTTCCTCTAGTTCTCCGCCTTCACTAACATCTCCACCAAATACCGAAGACCTGGAACAATGTCCATCCGCTACTAGATTCCTTTCCTGTTTTTCCCGCCTTCGTCTCCCAGCAACGGACAACAACTTCTGGGGTCAGATGTGCTGCTCCGTCTCTATCGCAGATGTAGAAAATCACCGGGAGCGTTTCTCCCTTCATAAAGGAGCTTCTTTCAGACATGAGGAGAGCTGTTTTGGTGGTAGCAGTCTCTCCTCCGTGCTGGTCTGTTTGCTGCTGGGTATTTTGGTTTATTTAAACTTGGTAACTTGAACATAACGTTGCTAATGCTACTGTTAGCATCTTCGCTAACAGCTTCTTGCGTTTGGATAAGCTGTTACGTTTTGGTTTAGAGTTCATCTTTTTTGTGGTGTAGATCTCCCTTTTATTACATTTAGAGTGTTGTTGGTTTTTGGTTTAGTTTAAAATATCACCTTGAGTTTGGTTTAACCACCCAGTTTAGAGTTTGGACCTTTGGAGATCCTTATTTTGGTCCAGAACCCTGTAATCTTTGCCCAAAGGGACGTCCCTAGTTATTTGTACTTTTGTTTTAATTCCCTACAGGCAGAATTAGTTTTATTATTCCCAACCTGTGGATGGAAAGATTTATGTTTTTTGTTGTTGTAAATAAATCTGATCATCGTTTTCAAATTAAATTCAAATTCAAAGATACTTTATTAATCCCAGAGGGACTTTAGAGTTTCAGTACACACAATTCTAAGAATTGGTGACTGTGGTCATTCGCAACCCGAGTCGCGCTACCTTAATTAACTTTTAAATCCCACGTTATTGTCCCTTCCTTTTTGCACACCAGCCAAACTCCCCAGGAGGAGTTGTAACACCACTCGCCTCACGCACATAAGTGACCAAAACAAAGCAGCATGGAGACAGTCTGTCTCCAACCACCTCTCAGCCTGCACTCCCAAGTTCTACACGTCACCAGAACATAACCAACCGCAACACAATAAAAGCGGTGTTATACAAAATTGAAGGCCTGTAGTGTTTATTCTCTTACAGTAACAATTTATCAATTTTGTTGGAGGAATTTAGATTTTCTGGTTTTTATTCATTGTGCAATAGAAAAATAATCGTTAGATTAATTGTCTAAATAGTCATTAGAATAGTCGACTATTCGATAAAATAATCGTCAGAATAATCGTTTTAAAAATAATCGTTTACCCCCAGCCCTACTTAGAAGCCACTGAATGAATCTCGATAGATCTTCATAGAAGTCCTCTAACCGTGGTTTTACCTTTTGGGACATCTTGGACAAAAAGCCCTTGGTTATCTCAGAACTGTCTGATGAAAAGTGAATGGTCATTTGATTTAGTTTAGCTTACTAACTAAGGCCTAGTCCACACGTAGCCGGGTTTTTTAAAAACGAATATCCGCCCCTCCAAAAACTTGCATCCACACCACCGCGTTAAAAAAAAAAAACTGTCCACACGTACCCGGATAAATACGTTGTTAAGGACATGCCAGACCTGTAGGCGGCAGTACTTCCCCCATTCTTAACCTCGTCCTTCGTCTGTGGTCTTCCGCAAGGAGCAGTAATTCCGCTTGCAAAAACAAACAAGCACAAAGCGCTTGGATAATTGATGGATCGGGTAGTGACAGAGCGCAGCTCTGAGGGCTTCCATGATGCCGGCTAGTGTAAACACAGGTCGCACACGTGATGTCAGCATTTTTTTGTCGCGGAAAGTGACGTTGCGGACCTTAAAACTCTGGTTTTGTCCGTCCACACGCAGACATCCAAAACAGAGAAAACGCAGATCTTCACTTTGGCCGGAGTTTTTAAAAAGATCCGTTTTCGTGTGAAAAAACTCCGTTTTCTTGTGGATGACAGGCCAAAACGTAGGAAAATATCTACGTTTTGGCAGATCCCCGGCTACGTGTGGACAGGGCCTAAGTCTTCATCAATAAGATTGACACAATGATTCACTGTCCTGCATGATGAACTTATTTTTTTTGTACACAGGACACATGCTGTCTCTGTCATACTCTGTTTTAAAACTCCCCCTTTGGAGAAAGGCCTGTTGGTCTTTACTAGTTTAAACGCCAGCACATAACTCCCCTTGGTTCTTGACCCTTCGATGGTAACTTGCTGCTGTAAATAGCCACCAAACCTTCCTTTCTTGCAGTGACCAGTTGCTAGCATGATTGCCATGCTTGGTGGGGAAAGTCCTTCCCACCCGTAACCTGCTAGGCCACTTTCTAACAGAGAACAGAAGAGACCTTTCCACTAGTCTATGGTGCATTTAAAATATTTCATCCTAATAAAATGGACACATATTTAACCATTTGTGATTAACCTTTTTGCAACTGGAGTTAAAAGAAAGCGACAGCATGTTGGAACACCATCTCTGAAGCTTCTGGGGCAGATGTTTGTGCATAAACCACCCACACGACTGGTTCCCTGCTTTCTTCTTGCAGTCCGACTCCTGGAAGCCGGCAAGCTTCCCCCACCGAGGCCATTGAGAGGATGGGTCCCAGTCAGACCGGTTTGGAGATGATGGGACAGCACCACCCTCATGTTCTCCAGCAACAGAATCCTGTCCAAAATAAAGTCTCGACTGAGGACTTCCAGAGCCAGGAAGCCCAGAACATGAGTGGTATGGAGCAGCAGGCCGGCGTGGAGTCGTTACAGTTCGACTATGCTGGGAACCAGATCCAGGTGGACTCTTCAGGAACTCCTGTGGGCTTGTTTGATTACAATTCTCAGCAGCAGGTATGTTGGACGCATGAAGCATAACTTCTAGCCCTCAGGAGGCTCAACAGATTGTGATCTTTTATTTTGCTTTTGCAGTTGTTCCAGAGGCCTAATCAGCTGACTGTTCAGCAGCTTACCGCAGCTCAGCAACAACAATACGCTCTGGCTGCTGCTCAGCAGCAGCATCTTGGTAAGACGGGCTCCTTGCCTAAATAAACTTAGGAGATTTGAAAAGGAAATTTAATTTGCATCCGTTTTCCTCCTCACCCACGCAGCTGGACTTGCTCCTGCTTTTGTGCCAAACCCTTACATCATTAATGCGCCCCCTGGAGCGGACCCCTACACTGCTGCTGGGCTGGCAGCAGCAGCCACGCTTGCAGGTGATGCACCTTTTCATGCATTATTCCTTTGCGCCAGCCTGATTTGCATAAAGATTTCTCAAGAGTCTAGTGTTTGTATAATTTGTTTCAAGGCCCCACCGTTGTTCCACCACAATACTATGGCGTTCCCTGGGGCGTGTATCCAGCCAACCTTTTCCAGCAACAAGCTGCATCAACTGCCAATCACTCAGCTAATCAGCAGGCATCCAATCAGGGACCAGGACCAGGCCAACCGCAGGTAGGATGTGTTTTCTAACCTCTGCTGGTCTGGTTCAGAACTTGATTTGTGTGCATATATTTTAGACTGTTACACAAAACGGATGCAAGAAACTCTTCTGTCATTCTTAGCATTGAGAGTAATTATGTATTTTGTTGTGGAAAGTTGTTGATGAATTCTAATTAATACTTAAAGGGGGAAGGTTTAGATACATTTTGGTCCAGAAATTAGTTTTTTTTTTTTCTCCGTTGTTCTTCCAGGTGATGCGCACAGGAACAAACCAGCGACCTCTTACACCGAGCCAAGGACAACAAAGTCAGCAGGAATCTTTAGCTGCTGCAGCTGCTGCAAACCCTGCTCTGGCTTATGCAGGGATGCCTGGTTAGTGGAGGTTTACACTCAGCACCCATAACTGCAATTCATCTCAGCATCATACCAGTTATTTATGTTCTGCTCTTCCTTTTGATCCTTTCAGGTTATCAGGTGTTGGCCCCTGCTGCCTATTACGACCAAACTGGAGCCTTAGTGATGGGCCCAGGAGCCCGAACTGGTCTAGGTGGGCATGTTCGCCTAGTCCAGACCCCTCTCCTTATCAACCCTGCAGCAGCAGCGGCACAAGCTGGTAAGAGCCTATCTGGTGCAGTTGCACACAACGTTGCTGCTGAGGTTTGGTGTCACTATTAAAGAACTAACGTAGCACACTCGTTTCTCCCATCAGCAGCAGCCGTGTCTGCATCTGGATCTGGTAACAACATGCCTGGACCCCCGGCCAATGGGCTGTACCGCTCCTTGCCTCAACCTCAGCCGCAGCAGCAGCAAGCTCCCCCACCCAGCAGCGGCCTGCCCTCCAGTTCTTTCTACGGGTCCGGATCAGTCCCCAACACCTCCCAGAGTAGCTCCCTTTTCTCACACAACTCTGCTCCACCACCGAGCTCCTCCCTGGGCTTCAGCAGCACAGGCAGCTCTCTCGGGGTGGGCTTGGGCTCTGCTCTAGGAGCCTTCGGCTCTTCAGGTGAGTAGGATAGAAACTGTCTGACATTGTGGTTTAGATGCGTCCTGTTGTATTAAGCCTGTTCTTTCTTTTTCTCACAGTTTCCAGCTCTAACAGTAGCAGCGTATCTCGCAGGGACTCCCTGTTGGCGAGCTCTGATTTATACAAGCGGGGCGGCAGTAGTCTAACCCCCATCGGCCAGCCCTTCTACAACAGCCTGGGTTACTCCTCTTCACCCAGTCCTATTGGCCTCACCCCAGGTCACTCCCCACTCACCCCTCCACCTTCTCTGCCCTCCTCCCACGGCTCCTCTTCCAGCCTTCACCTAGGTAAGTCTCGTCGTGTTTTTGAGATGTCTTTTCTGCTGTCTCCCTTTCCTGTGATTGGCTACAGGAGGGCTGAACGATTAATCATTTTCGGAACGAAATTGCAATTTTAAACAACGCGATCACATGATCGCCAAAGCTGCGTTGTTTTTTTTTTTTGTTGTTTTTTTTTTTTTTGTTTGTTTTTTTGTAGCGCTCCTGATGGATCCAGGATCTGTTGTCAACTTTGTAGACATCTGGGGCTTTCCCCTGTGTTACCGCGGCGGCAGCCAGCGCAGGGGAGGGGGGTGTATCAGAGCTGAGCCCAGTTGTTCAGCTGGCAGAGCTGCACCTTTTGGTTACCTTCCCTGTTTTATTTTTTCAAAAAATAGCGCTGCTACAGCTAGTAATAATGGCTGTGGCCGTTTGTCTGCAGCGGGTGCTGTCTCTCAGCACCGTGGGTGAGTGAGGGAAAGAGAGAGAGAGACGTCTCCAGCAGCATAGCAGAGGTCAGCATAACAACGCTAAAGGCTGGTTTTTACTTCAGCGTCCGCTCGAGTCGCAAACTTCAGCGGACTTGAATGTGCAAATGGTTTCAGGACGTGTCGGTTAGAGCGATTTTTCAGTGAGTTCAGACGGCACCGAAAAACGTCCAGGCAGCCTGTCTTGGTAAACAACGCAGGAAAACTGTTGTTGGGCTGCACAATATATCGAAAAATTATCGTCATCAGGATAACAGGACGTGCGATAGGCCCATCGCAAAGCACGTCTAAAACAGCGATAAATGTTTGGTTCAACATTTCCATCCGTGTCAAACATCAACTTTTTGTAAACCAGCTCTGTTTTGTACACGGAAGTATTATTTGACCAATCAAATGTAGTCCTTCTGATATGCGGCAATCAGATGGGTCCGTTCATGTAATACGCCCGCCCCCTACGTAGACCCTTAGGATGGAAAGCAACACCTGAACATTAGCGGCGCCGTTCCCTTGTTCGTCATGCTGGCTCAGAGCAACGAACGCACTTTGTGCTGAGGTTTCTGGAATCAGCGCTGCTTTCAAACGTGAACGTGAGTCCGCTCGGTGTCGTTAATCATTTTTACCGGGCTGACTCCGACACGTGCCGGTGAACCAACCCACCTACCTCCATGTCACTAGTGTTCCACCGGGTGGTGATGTTGGCCCCAGGCTCCGGTTAGCTTCCAGCTAAAAGGCTACAGCACTCTCCTTCCAGTCCCACCCTGCTAAAGAGGGCCTGGAAAAGTTCCCCCACACATCAAAGTGATTTTTCATTTATGAGCTTTTATAACCTTGTTAATCAGGATAGTTGATTTGCTGCTGCACATAAACTGTCAGTCAGAAGCTCTGCTAGCCGATTATTCTAGTTCAGTTTGTTAGCTTGTTATCAGAATCATAGTTGCAGTTTCGTCATCTGAGCTGCTTTTTAAGATCTAGGTAAACTTGTTCAATTTGGGGATAAAAACAAACGTTTTCACATATTTTCCATGTAGTTTTTTGACAGTTCCTCTTCTGAAAGGTAGACAATTGTTTTCTCTTTCCCTCAAAAAATCTAAATATTCTCCTAGTTTGGCCCAGCACAGTTCACTTCCCAATTACAGCAACAGCCTTATATCATAACCACATAAGTGGAGAAAATGTTCAGTAGCAATGAGAGAATTTGCTGTTGCATTTAAGTGATGTTAACTATTATTTAACATTTAAAGTAATTTTCTGATTTTTCTATTTATTCAAAAAACCCTGGTAAGGGATGTTTTTCTGTGTTTGGAGCATCAGAAAAAGTTTTATGGTGGAGGTGATGTTTTAAAGTCACTGAGAAACTGCATGCATGCAGTTTGTTGTTTTGCTGCTAATACAGTAGCAGGTGCAGCTGCATATTTTTGCAATAAAAATGTTATGTTGTAATGGAATTCATGCATTCGTTTTTGTTTGCTTTGAACCCAGAGCAGACGTCACACGCCAGACGACATCAACACTGCATACTTTAGTATTTGTTCATTTATCGTGAGTAATATCGCAATATTAAGCACTGTTATCGAATATCGCAGGTTTTCCTAATATCGTGCAGCCCTAGTGGAAATAATATTTTGTTTACATTTCCTCTTCCTCCTTTCATTAAGTAGAACAAGAACATGTTTTATATAAAGCACCTCTCTAGGTAAAAATCACTAGTTGCTTCACAAGCACATTAAAAAATAATGGGAGATAAAAATAAAAAGCTTTAAATTATTTAGTTGTATGACTATTTAAAATATAATATAAATTATATAAAATATATTATTCTATATTATAAATAATGTGTTTAACCTTGAGTTGAAGAAAATTGTGAATTGAACTGAAATTGCTATTTCTTCTAGATAAATTGCAATTCAACCTTTTCCTAAACTCATTCAGCCCTAAACTACAGTGTTTTGTTGCAAAATAATTCAAATCGTATTTATTTCCAGTTCATTCAAATTCCCTGTCCCTGTGTAATCCTAGGTGGCTTGACTAACGGCAGTGGGCGTTACATTTCTGCCGCTCCCGGAGCTGAGGCCAAATACCGCAGCACCGGCGGCACATCCAGCCTGTTCAATTCCAGCAGCCAGCTGTTCCCGCCCTCCCGGCCCCGCTACAGCCGCTCTGACGTCATGCCTTCTGGGCGCAGCCGCCTGCTGGAAGATTTTAGGAACAACCGCTTCCCAAACCTGCAGCTCCGTGACCTGCCAGGACACATGGTGGAGTTTTCCCAAGACCAGCACGGATCCAGGTGAAATGTTCACAAATGCAGCTAAATTAGACTTGGATTTAGTTTGCGTTAACAGAAGATTGGAGAGATTTCGTTTAATTTCTGTTTTATTTTAAGATTCATTCAGCAGAAGCTTGAGAGAGCCACTCCCGCTGAGAGGCAGATGGTGTTCGGAGAGATTCTCCAAGCAGCGTATCAACTGATGACTGATGTGTTTGGGAATTACGTCATCCAGAAGTTCTTTGAGGTTTGAACTGATACTTTTTTCTTTTCTCCTTCCCTTACCTCACAGACGTTACTCATACTCGTGTGTGTGTGTGTGTGTGTGTGTGTGTGTGTGTGTGTGTGTGTGTGTGTGTGTGTGTGTGTGTGTGTGTGTGTGTGTGTGTGTGTGTGTGTGTGTGTGTGTGTGTGTGTGTGTGTGTGTGTGTGTGTGTGTGTGTGTGTGTGTGTGTGTGTGTGTGTGTGTGTGTGTGTGTGTGTGTGTGTGTAGTTTGGAAGTGCTGACCAGAAGCTTGCTTTGGCAACTCGCATCCGTGGGCACGTCCTCCCTCTGGCTTTGCAGATGTACGGCTGCAGGGTCATTCAGAAAGCCTTGGAGTCAATTTCCTCAGACCAGCAGGTAATTGTAAGTGAGCTTTGACTTTTTAAGTAGTTTTTGCTTTTCGATCGATTTCCATTATTGTGAATCAACTGGGTGTTTAAAATTCTACTTAAGATTTAGTGATTTCTGTTCCCTTGTCCTGATTTTTGTTCTTCCCAGAGTGACATTGTACGTGAGCTGGACGGACACGTGTTGAAATGTGTGAAGGACCAGAACGGGAACCATGTGGTGCAGAAGTGCATCGAATGTGTCCAGCCTCAGGCCCTGCAGTTTATTATCGATGCCTTCCAGGGACAGGTGAGACTATTGGGATATGAAAAGTAAGAACCGATGGCGCTAACGGATCGTTGCCGTTCTCTTCATTATTGTTTCTATTCCTCTAGGTGTTTGTGCTTTCCACACACCCCTACGGCTGCAGAGTTATCCAAAGGATTTTGGAGCACTGCACTCAGGAGCAAACCCTTCCCATCCTGGAAGAGCTGCATCAGCACTCTGACCAACTGGGCCAGGTGAGCACACCCGTCTCCAGTCCGTCCCGTTTTCTTCACCTGTGATCTATTAGCCAGGTGTGATCTGAGACGCGTCTCGTGGATTTGCACGCCCCCTCCATGTTTGAACATTCCATGTTTTTCCACCTGTGGTTGTTCTCGTGCAGCTGTGGTTTGCTAGGTTTAAAGTGTAAAAGATGACTGTGATTTAGGGCTGGGCGATATGGCAAAAATAGAATATCACGATTTTTCCAATATTTTATCACGATTTCGATTTTATCACGATTTTTTATCCATGAATAGCATAACTTCAATTGCGTATTAAAGAAGAGAAACATTGAATAAATAAACATTTATTCATATTAGGGATAATCAACACAGTGCTAACACACTTATATTTTAAACTCACACCAGAGATGATAAAAGCCCTGAGAGAAACAATTACAAAAATCAGTTTTTCTCGGTTTTCAAGTAACTTAACATAAATTAAAATCGTAAACATATTTAAAGTGCAAACATGTCAATTGCAAACGTATTGTGCAAACATTAACTTGTTCAAAATACTATGTAGCTCCCAGTTGCTCATGTAGTGGATAGTTAAGCTCAAATACAGCTC
Organism: Nothobranchius furzeri; assembly: GCF_043380555.1. NCBI lineage: Eukaryota > Metazoa > Chordata > Actinopteri > Cyprinodontiformes > Nothobranchiidae > Nothobranchius > Nothobranchius furzeri. The sequence goes on from NC_091742.1 coordinate 7,570,658, forward strand.
TGATGTGCGGCTGGACCAGAGATCGCTTGTGGTAGCAAATAACTGCGCATTCTGAATATTTTCTGCAACAAGTCTCTAAATAAAGTAAAAATTTCCAGTGCAGATTGGAGACAACCCATAGAAGCACTGATTTGATCTCATTTCAGAGAAAAATAGAACAGGTTAGATGCACCTAATAAATAAAATTACTAACAAACTCAGGAATCTTTCTTTGCTTCACTGTTCTGGTGCTGAAAATATCACTAATGCGGATCAAAGGAGATATACAGATGAATGCACCTCTTATTATTTGGAAACTACATTTACTGCAGCTGGCAGAGGCAGAGATTGTTTCTATTGATACACGGAGTTTACAGAATCATTTTAAATGTTAATAGGGGAAGACTGCAGGAGGGAGCGGTAAAATACAGGGGGTCCCCAGCAAAAACAAGAAACTACGAGTCTGATGAAACCCGCTGGTTTTCCATCAGGCAGTCACGGGGCAGCTCCAGCGACCGAGCTCAGTCCGGTACCGACACCGGCTCGGCAGAAGGTGGACGAGCCGAGGTGGCGTCGTGCTCTGCTTAAGAAGCGGTGTTATTTTCCTGCTTCAGAAGAAGCGTCCAACGTGTTTTTACGCTTTCTCCGAGACATGTCACGTCGCTAAGTTGTTAGCGCCGCACGCTAAGGAAACCCTGCGTTCCTCTTCGGAACGAAAACCTCGTCGCTCAGCCGCGGCGAAGCCATGTTTGTTCACACACAGGTGAAAACAAGCGGGGGCACTAATATATTACTATGACTCACTCTGATTGGTTAAGGGTCAAACAAAGGTGTGTCATTCGCCTGAGGTAAGTTCCCTTTTCATTCAGAGGCAGAAATTCAACAGCAGAGCTGTGAATCGTGATAAAACGGTCTCTCAAAAATGACAGACCTTCAGATGTGTAGATCGTAAAACGGTCTAAAATCGTCATATCGCCCAGCCCTACTGTGATTGTATTGTTGGTCATTTGTGATTTAAACATCCACCCTGCCCCCCCCCTCACTTATTCCATCTAGAAATATCAAGGCGTTTCATTGGAGATGACACCCAAAACATATTATACAGTGTCCCGTGATGCACTGTTCAAGGTCAGAGCAATTTGCCTCTCTCGCGGATGTCCCCTTCCTCCTCCTGTTTCCCCCTTTTATTCTCTGTAAAAAGTCTTTTTTTAACAGTTTTCAAATTTACAACTTTTACAAACCTCTAACTCACTGAACTGCCTTTTTTCTTCCCTTTTTTCCTCTCTTTTGCTTTGTTCGGCATGATTTACAAGATGCACACACTTACCTGCTGTCTTATCTTATGTTTGCCTGCAGCATGTTCTGATCAACCAGTTTTCCTCTTTAAAACCTGATTTTACTGAAGTTATGTTGTTTGGATTTTCTGAGAATTGGATTTTTGTTTGACAAATTCCTTAAACCTCAAATCCTTGAAGTAAAAAAAAAATGTTGTTTTGTGAAAGCTGATTGAACCAGAAATGATTTTACTAGGCAAATATTATAAAGTCGGAGGTGGAGGTCACGTTGTCTACCATAAGTGTTCATTAGGGGTTTTTTTTTTCACTTGGGCCTAGTCCACACGTAGCCGGGTTTTTGTAAAAACGAATATCCGCCCCTCCAAAAACTTGCATCCACACCACCGCGTTTTAAAAAAAAAACTGTCCACACGTACCCGGATAAATACGTTGTTAAGGACATGCCAGACCTGTAGGCGGCAGTACTTCCCCCGTTCTTAACCTCGTCCTTCATCTGTGGTCTTCCGCAAGGAGCAGTAATTCCGCTTGCAAAAACAAGCAAGCAAAAAGCGCTTGGACAATTGATAAAGCCAGCGCAGCTCTGAGGGCATCCATGCTGTCGGCCAGTGTAAACACAGGTCGCACACGTGATGTCAGCATTTTTTTGTCGCGGAAAGTGACGTTGCGGACCTTAAAACTCCGGTTTTGTCTGTCCACACGCAGACACCCAAAACGGAGAAAACGCAGATCTTCACTTTGGCCGGAGTTTTTAAAAAGATCCGTTTTCGTGTGAAAAAACTCCGTTTTCGTGTGGATGACAGGCCAAAACGTAGAAAAATATCTACGTTTTGGCAGATCCCCGGCTACGCGTGGACAGGGCCTTGGTCAGATGAGTTTTGTCTCCATCTTGTCACAAAAATCACACCCATAACTGTCTATCACCCATTTCTGAAGGGGCAAAGATGCGGTTGGTTGCCTTGTCAGGTCGTCAACACTCCAAACCAGCAGCATCTGTTTTGTCTGACCTTCCGCAGTGATGATGACGTTAGGGGATTTGTCGCACTACAAATGGGGGTGTCACTCATTCGTCGGCCTGTTACCGTAGAGATGCATGATTATTTCTCACCAATTGGGACCAGCTGTGAAAATCATTGCATGCCTAGGAAATTAAAGCGTGTCTCATTGATGTTTTTGGACTTGATTTAGCTTTCACTTTTGCCTCTGCTTCCTCCTACAGGATCAGTATGGTAACTACGTCATTCAGCATGTCTTGGAGCATGGCAGACCAGAAGACAAGAGCAAGATTGTGGCTGAGGTCCGTGGAAAGGTTCTCGTCCTGAGCCAACATAAGTTTGCTAGGTGGGTGTTGTTTGAAGAAAGAGATCTTTATTTAGCTTTAGATTAAAAATCAGTTTTCAGCTGCTGGCCCATCTCTAGATGCACCCACCTGATGAACTCAGGAGGTAGAAGGTTTAAAAATAAATCAAATAAACTTTTTGTTGCTTTTAAATTGGAAATGACAACCATGGGTGGCAATATGGCACAAAAGTCACTGAAATCTCAAAACTAAATCTTTGCCTGTGTCCTTTGGAAGTCACAACACTATTAAAATGTTTAGTTGGCTCTCATGAAGGCCTGTTTAAATTCACAATAAACTTTAAATATTGCTAAATTATTTCAAAAGTAGATATGGAAGAAAAAATCGGAGGCACTCCGAAAAATAATTTATTATAGTATAAGCTGATGTGTTTCGGTCGCGTGCGACCTTCTTCAGGGCATCCTGAAGAAGGAACAATGAAGATGATGTCCCGAAGAAGGTCGCACGCGACCGAAACACATCAGCTTATATTAGGGCTGGGCGATATGATGATTTTAGACAGTTTTACGATCTACACATCTGACGGTCTGTCATTTTTGAGAGACCTTTTTATCACGATTCACAGCTCTGCTGTTGAATTTCTGCCTCTGAATGAAAAGGGAACTTACCTCAGGCGAATGACACGCCTTTGTTTGACCCTTAACCAATCAGAGTGAGTCATAGTAATATATTAGTGCCCCGCTTGTTTTCACCTGTGTGTGAACAAACATGGCTTCGGCCGCGGCTGAGAGCGACAACGAGGTGTTCGTTCCGAAGAGGAATGCCTCGTCCGTTATATGGAACTGGTTCGGTTTTTCACCAGATGACAAAGAGCAGCGAAACGTCATTTGCAAGGAGAGCGTCAAGGCAAGTGATGGCAACACCACAAACTTGTTTACTCACTTGAAAGGAAGGCATCCCAAACAATACAACGAGAGCCATCTGGCAGCTAAAGCTAAAAAGCCTGCGGCTGCAGCGGCTAGTGCTTCTTCCAGGCAGCAAACGCTAACAGAAACACTCGCAAAACTCACTCCCTATGACAGAGACAGCAGACGATGGAACAGCGTGACCGATGCAGTGACGTACCACTTGGTTAAAGATTTGTGTCCCGTGCGAACAGTAGGAGCGGGATTTAAGAAAATGATAAAAACATTGGATCCGCGCTACGAGTTTTCCAGCCGCAAGTGTTTTCGAACACTGCCATTCCACGCATGTACGCTGAATGCAAAGTGAGAGTTGCAGAAAATATTCAGAATGCGCAGTTATTTGCTACCACAAGCGATCTCTGGTCCAGCCGCACATCAGAGCCGTATTTGAGCTTAACTATCCACTACATGAGCAACTGGGAGCTACATAGTATTTTGAACAAGTTAATGTTTGCACAATACGTTTGCAATTGACATGTTTGCACTTTAAATATGTTTACGATTTTAATTTATGTTAAGTTACTTGAAAAACGAGAAAAACAGATTTTTGTAATTGTTTCTCTCAGAGCTTTTATCATCTCTGGTGTGAGTTTAAAATATAAGTGCGTTAGCACTGTGTTGATTATCCCTAATATGAATAAATGTTTATTTATTCAATGTTTCTCTTCTTTAATACGCAATTGAAGTTATGCTATTCATGGATAAAAATCGTGATAAAATCGAAATCGTGATAAAATATTGGAAAAATTGTGATTTTCTATTTTTGCCATATCGCCCAGCCCTAGCTTATGTTATATTAAGTTATTTTTCGGAGTGCCTCCAATTTTTTTCTTCCATATCTACTTTTGAAGTTTTTATGGTCTTGAAGAGTTCCCGAGATACTACAGAAATGATCGATATATCTAGTCCCACTGATGCACTCACTCCCACCTGTTTGAATCGATCAGGAATTGTTAGATTATTATCTTTTCTTTACAGTTCTCCTTTAATTCTAAACCGAGGCTTCTCTCTTGTGTAGCAACTGTGTTTTCCACCTGGTTGTTTAGTTGTCATTGCTCTGAAACTTGTGGTCTGTCTCTTTAATCTGTGGCTGCAACACATCAGTGAATTCTCGTGGTTGATTCATGCAGGAGCTGCCCATTGGTGCATCCTCGTGCATTTGAATCAATTACAGTGCAAACCTTGTGTTGTGAGAGAAGCTCCAGAAATAGACCTCATACTCACGTGGGTGTTTTGGTTCATTCAGCGTTAACGTCACCACACAACCACCATTTTAATCCTTTGTATGATAAATTAGATCGTACACATGAGGAGGTACGATAGTTTCTATACATTGTTTTAAAAGCACTTGATGGAAAAAGCCCAAACTTAAAATAACTTTTGGATTCGATCGTCTGTGAATCTTAGCTTTCGTCTTCTCCTTTTCCCTCAGTAACGTGGTGGAGAAGTGTGTGATCCACTCCTCGCGTGCAGAGAGAGCGCTGCTGATAGACGAGGTGTGCTGCCAGAAGGACGGGCCCCACAGCGCCCTGTACACCATGATGAAGGACCAGTACGCCAACTATGTTGTCCAAAGAATGATCGACATGGCAGAACCTGCGCAGCGGAAGATCATCATGCACAAGGTGAGGCGGCTGGAAGACCGAACGTCCAGCACACGATGGTGAAAACCTTTGGGCTGAGCTGAACTTGGATGTCACGGCGGTCTTGAATGCTGTATGTTGTCATGGCAATGTGTAGTCTTAGACATATGGCAACAGACCCTCTCATGAACCCACGTTTTTACCCGTAAAGCTAATGTCAGCCTCATTTGTAGGTTCTGAAGGACACTCTGCAGATATTCAGACACATGGGCGAAGTTTCTGCTGATTTATCAGCTTTATTCAGACTTCTGTCCTGTTTCATAATCGAACTAGAGCAGCTCACGGCTGATCACAGGACCTCACGTCGCCTGCAGCTGCTCTCTCCCTGTAGCTAGATCAGTCTTCATCTGTTAGTCTCGACTCTTTTCGGTGTGTGTAGTCCGCTCCAGACCGGTGTCACAATGTGTCATTTAATCTGTTGAAATGAGTTCAGATTCTAAATCTTTTCTTTCTGTCGTCCTCGTCAGATCCGGCCTCACATTGCCACTCTGCGTAAGTACACGTATGGGAAGCACATTCTGGCCAAGCTGGAGAAGTACTACATGAAGAGCGGCTCTGAGCTGGGCCCCATCGGTGGCCCCGCTAACGGACTCATGTAAGCGTGTCCACCCGCTGGTCCCCGCAGGAGTGGGAGGAGCTGGAACGCCAAACCCTCTGTTCTGTGAGCGATTGCTCCTTTAGCCATAGGGCCTTGCCTTTGACACACTCTTGTCGACCCTTTTTTTTTTTATAAAGGGGGTGAGCTACCAAAAAAAAAGACAAGTCAATTTCACCTAAGAATGCTGTGACACCTGACCCCTGCCACTGTGTGGCCCCTGGCGCCGGAGCCCGGCGTGTGCTCCGGGGGCAACACAGTCAGCGGGCTCTTCCTGTTTCTCTTGTTTATTCCTGGGTAAAGCACAAACCCGTTGTTGATTATGTAATTGATGTATTTGACTAGTTTTCATAGTATCTTGTACATTTGATTTTTTTTTTTACCTTGTAAATTCTGTGAAGATAAAAAAAAATAATTATTACAACATTTGCTGACATTTACAATTCTTACAATTTAACACCAGCAAGTGACTTTATAAATCAGAACGGAGCGATCCTTTTTAAAACCAGGATTCCACGGTTTTTCTTACCTGACTTATTGTGTCGGCTGTCCTAATGAAGTCCAGGTAATTAAATTTTATATTTGTATAGTATCCCATGCCAAAGCAGCTAATGGAGATGTTTTCAATAGCACTACAGATGACGGATGGGTTCATTAACTCGTCTGTCTACAGGTGAGCAGTGCCACAATCACTCTGCCGTCCAGAGGAAGTTTTTTTTTTTTTTTTTTTACCAGCTCGGCGTAGGAGTTCGGCGCTTGATTTGTGGGTAACCTTCCAGTTACGGCTTCTTCTTGCCTGCTGTTGGGGGGCGTTTACTCCAGCAGCTCGCCGTTCTGGCTGCGAGCCGCTGCGTTCGTCGGGCCGTTCTTTCCCTCATCCGCGTGATCGTTCTGGGTTTACAAAAATAAATAAAGCTATGATTACGTTGAAGCAGAGCATGAGGTTTGGTTGTACAGCGGGTGTTTATTCTTAACGGGGGGTGCATCGGCATGCTGTGGCAAGTTTTAATTGTTGGAATATTTTTTTTAACCATGTTTTGTGTAACATCTTTGTAGTTTGAGATGAACACTGCCCTAGAAAATGTATATCTTTATGTACTTAATACTCATCTCTTGCATAGAAGTAGTTTAGCAATGTAAAGCATCTTTTATGTGCGAGTAACAAGTATTGCTTTTGAGGGTTTTTTTTTTTTGGGTGGGGGTTGCAGTGGCAGCAGTGAGGGGTGGTCGCCCACCGCCTGGAGGTCAGAGGAAACAGAAAGTTGAGTTAATCGGAGGTGAAATGAGCTAGGAAGTAGTGAATGATTTGAAGAAAGGGAAATTTAAAAACCTTTTTTTTGATGGTTCCACTTTTTTGTTTTATATTTATATATATATATATACACATATATAAAATATAAATATAAAATTTAGTTTTTCTGTTTTAGTTGTGCAGCGGCGGGGGCTGGTGGGGCCATCAAAAGTTCACCGGTAACGCTCGTAGTGACGGCTTTTTTGCTTTCTATGAATTGTAGATGACATGTAGTATATGTGCAGTTAATAAGTGTAAGATTAGCGGAGTTGAAAATATGTCTAGTTGTGGTGTTTGACAGGCCTTGCTCTAAATTTGTAGTGATTCTTTTATTTCGTCTGTACAGATGTACATTTGTAAACGTTGATGCTGTAAATGGGACGTCTTTTACACTTTTTTCGGGGAGAAAAAGGCAAAAATTGTGCATTTAGTTGTGTGTATATTCATCACTCCTTTTCCCTTGAATATAATGTATACAGTTTTATTTGATCGAGTGTTATTTTAAAGAAAAAAAAAGATCTATGGCTTCACAATCTGACATGTTTATTATTTTTTGTTAGTTTTTAATCTGCTATGAAAAGGCCAGCCTCTATTTGTCCTGAAGCTGTAACAGCCACTGTTGATGGTCTCTCTGATGTGCGAGCGTTTAGAAACGCAGAAAACGACTAAAACCGAGGCTGCGTCTAGTCCTCTCTGCTACCGTGGAAACTTAACAAGATATGACAAGAATTATTTTTGTACAGAAGAGTGCTGCGTTTTGGAACAGCTACTACCTTGTAAGCAAAAGCATTGTAAAATATTGTCAATTATATAAATATGAACATATGAGTTTTGTCACACTGTCAAAGTCATGTACATTTTCAGGTGGCCTTATGTACATTTCCAGATGTTAGATGAAGAAAACAAACTCAAGTTTTTTTGGAAGCAGAATTGTGACTATGTATGATTAAACTGTTCTAACATTTCATTTGCTTGTTGTGCTTTATCTTGTTTGGTTTGTTGTTGCGACCTTCGGGGTAGTGCCGTGATTTCTGCAGGAGGTGGAGCTGTTCAGGACCTTGGCCTGCTCTTCAGCTCCAGCCTGCAGCCAGCTGGACCACAGCTGATCCCCATCACGTCTGATCGGAGTTCGCTGCAGCTGTGTGCGCAACTAGAGACAGAGTTCAGAGGCGCTGCTCGTCTCCGCTACTCTCCCTTTGAGCTCGTTCTCACATTCCTTCCGACGTTGTAAAGGTTTGATTGTAGATTAGGATAGGTTAATAATAGATCTTAAGTCGCTTGATAAGTTTGCTTTAGTAGGTTTTCTAATAACTTTGTAAAAGGTTTTTATAACTTTAGTTTCCTACAGTAGTTCACTTTACTGTTCCGGAGTAACCCGATTCCTTTTGTTTACCTTCCTAAATTAAGACAGGCTCCCTTAGTTGTTTCCCTGTGTAAACTAATCCTTCTGTAGGTTTGCCCTTATACCAGAGGTCCTCTAGCTCCTTTTGTCCCTTGTTCCTCTTAAACCTTGTGTAATAAACCCTTTTGACTTTCATAACAAGTGCAAGGGTTGGGCCCTTTAAACACAAGGGGTGTTACGCCCCGAACACACATTCTTCTACAGGGACCTAACATTTGTCTAAATTAATTTATTACACAAATGGAACAAAATGCTTTGGTTTCCTTGTACTTTTCAAGTTTCATGAAGATGTTTCAGTTTCAGATTAGCTACATTTAGAATAAATGTTTATTTGCGTTTCCAGGGTGTGGAACTGGAAAAAGAACTGTTTAGTTGCATGCATAAAAACCGCTTATGTCATTAGAAACTAATTATGTAAAAATAAAAACTAATTATGTAACTAAACTTACATAAATGAGAATTTTTGTATTTTTATTGCAAGATTTTAATGTGCTTGAAATATTGAATTTCTTCGCATTTTATGAATTTAAATTGGTGAAACAAAATAGAAGCACTAATTACAGAAAGGATAAAATGCAATATACTTTGATTTTAAAAGGTTATAAAAAATTGCTAAATCAGCTGATTTTAAGATTTTTTTTTCAGGTTTGGCAACATTTTATACCTTTTAATTATTTGCACCATGTTTAATTTATATTTATTTTGACTTTTAAAAGATTTATATAAGATGTTAGAAATTGTGTGAGTGTGCTTGTCTTTATATGTTTAAGTGACACATTTTCAGTTTGCTTTCTTAAAGTGACAGACCCCTGAAATGGCTCATTCTGGAAGGTACTGAAAATGTCAAGAATAAAACTGCTAAAATGGCTTCATGTGAGAGGGATTCTGTGTGCAAAGAACTTCATGAACATGTTTACGGCAGAACTAATATGTCCAGATCCACCTTGATCCAGGTGTTTTTACACCTTTAAGCCCAGGTTAATCATTTAGAAACCAGTTCTTATTATCAGGTAGGTGTCATGTTCTGACTCACCACACAATTTTCCAGTTTTTTTTTTATGACGGGCGGAGTTTAGCAGCTCACATGCCAACAAGAGCTTCAAGTTGAAAGCAAAAGTAAAGACAGGGCTTGACAAAATCCCAGAAACATGCAGTTATTGAGTCTGACTGCTTCTCTAATTTTACTTCTGGGATTCATTCATCCTGCCGGAGCGTTGGTGAGTTACTTTTTAAAACTTTAGTGTTTTAAACACAGAAAACTGTACATTTACAGACGTATCTTTCTCACTTCCTGTTACGAAACAGCAAGCAGTGAATTGTGCCAGACAATACTGAGGTTTGTTAAAATTATGCCCCAGAATACTTTTTCACTTAATGGTTTATTCCACATCTTTTAAAGCTCACACATAAATCCCAGAGAGTATTTATAATTGAAGCTATAATTGTATTTGTTTTATTAGATTACAGTATTACATCCACTGGGTTGTGTGAGAGCTTTATAAGTCATAAACTCATGTAGAAAGTTTTTTTTAATCAGTCCATGACTAAAAAGGGTTGATAATTATTCCATAATTGAATATTTTTCCATCTTGTAAGTGTGTGAAATTAACATAAGTGTTTTTCAAAGTTTATACATAAGGAAAAGCTGCTTATTTACCCGATGTTTCAGTGCTGTTGTTTATAAATTTGTAAGAGTCTGATTTTTATATTAAACATGATTTTTTAATCCCGGTAGCATGTTCTCCCAGGTTCACACAGACATGTTTCGTATCATATTGATACTTTTTTATTTATATTTAGCGTTTTCTATCCATTTATTTGGCCTTAGCAATGTACAACAACACAAAAGAGATAAAAAATGGGTTTCTAAATGTTTTTAGTTATTTTCATATTTGTAAAGTATCATCCTGAACAGCCTTTGTTCAGAGAAATGGTTTACCTTTTACTCAACTGATGAGCTAACGGCAAGAGAGCAACCAGAAACAGGGTCTTAAACCAGCTAAGATTTTCATCATTTCAATGTTGTTGTTTTCTTGTGATTATAAACGTTTCTGCCATCCATAATTACTTGGGAAATCACAAGTGGAATTCTTTAGTTATTTATGAGCATTAATAAAATCAGTAGCGGAAATATTTTGCACTTTTGGTGCATCCAGAGATCAGGTCTGACAGGAATTCTTTTAAAGGTGTGGAACACATTATTTTTAAAATCGTATTTGGGATTAGAATCTGTCATGCTGAGTTTTTCATGCAGGTTGAACATGAAAACAGTCTCCTACACCTATCTCCTGCATTAGCTTCTGATAGAAAATAGATGGTGAAACTCTAGGATTAGAAAATCCTGACAGATCTACGTCACCCTGTCACAAAACATTCATGGACTCACCCATCTTGGCTCATGACTGGGAAGGCTGTTGTTGGTTTAGTGTTCAGGAAATAGCAGAGAACGTCTCGTGGTAGAAGCTAACTGTCAGCATTAGCAACTCCACCACACAGCAGAACTCCTCCAGACTTGTGATATTTGTGAAGATGAAACATCCATGTTGGAAGTCGGTGGTAGAGTCGCATTGCAGGTAGAGTCCGAGGTTAGATGTCCAAACATCAGGAAATAAGACTCCAAAATCTGCCTTCTGAAGCTCAGCTGTGGCTCACTTCTACTTCGTGAAACGGTACACTGGAGATGTATTGATTAAACGAGTGTTCCACACCTTTAATATTTCCAGCAAATAACCAAAAATGTGAAACAGACGAGGGTGGATTGGGTTATAAAATAACATTTGCTTGAACCACTTTTGCAGACTGGAGCTGTTTTAAGACGACAGCAACAGACTTTTTGATTTGAGCTCCTCTCTGACTGCACAAATCACATTCCAAAATGGTGGAAATGTCCATTTAACCAGGGTAATAGCATGACGTCATCTGTTTATGACTCTTTATTGTTGATGAATACCTGCCTCATTACATGTTTGTCAGGGAAATGGTGCTTGAGAGGTTGTGTTCATGCAGCAATCTTATCTAGCGAAATGTTTAATTAAACCTTTTGTGTGTTCTATAATGTCTGACAGAAATTAGCGATGCCATTTATGCATTTTAAATTTATTTTCTTTTCTCTATAAAAGAAGTCTTTTGACCCTCCAGGGGACTTGGAGGCATGTGGGGACGACATGGAGGATTCTGGTTCTGGAGACGATCCAGACCCAGGTAATTCTGATTGTCCAGTGGCGTGTCCAGATCTTTTAAAATGGGGTGGCCCATTGTGCATGGGTGGCACCAATGGTTATGCTTTATTTTTGTTTTACCCCCAAGCCTTTTGTGGACAATGAAAAGCCAATTTAAAGGTAAATTAGTGTGGTGGCACTTGGGGTGGCCAATCAGATTCCAAGGGTGGCATGTACTACCCCAGACCACTCCCTGGACACGCCCCTGTGATTGTCACATCCTTAGATCATTTCCATTTTCTAAAAACATTCTCGAAATTAATCTTACACTTGTTTTTAAACTTCCTGCATCGGCCGTGGAAAATCAAAACAGTCATCGTGGCAAAGCCAGAAAAAGAAAGCAAGACTGTCGGAGTGAGTCTGGTTTTCAAACGTTTCTGTCTAAAATGTGAGCGTGAAATAAAGTTTTGTTATTTTGACTTTAGGTTCCCACGGACAGGTTGACTGAGACTTTCACCTTCAGTAGCAGCAAGAGCTTTTGGGAAAACAAAGAAATTGCTGCAGGTATTTTGGATTCCAGGTGCATTTATTGTCCTTTACAATATTTAGCTGAATCGTTTGTTTTATTCTCAACAGGCTGTATTGCGGGAGGAGTAACAGGAGCATTTCTTGGGTTTATTTTATCAGCCATACTGATCTACATTCGAAGGAAGAAACAAGGGGAAGGAAACATTCTCGGCCGCAAAAAGGATGAGAACTTTTGACGTTTTAGTTTAGCTGTCACGTCCAGGTTGGTTTTAAAGCACTGAGACACTTTCTGATTGTAGAGCGCCTGGGGGTTGGTTCTTGCACTTAATACTGATCAAACTTTAGTCTAAACTAGAAAAGTAACCAATGATCTTGCCTATATTTTACATATATTTAAGATTGCTTTTTCATGCCTATGGTAACTAAAACTTTTTGGGCCTTGTCGTATGAGTCACAAAGCAAAAGTATCCCACAGATCTACTCCTCCTAAAGTTATCCAACATTTTCTAACAATTTTGACTCATGGAAACCAAGCTCAAAGTTATCCCAGTTGGTTTTCTGATGCGTGCGATCACACCGTGACTACCGACAAGGCCCTGCAGCTCACAGGAGGAGAACAAGGCATGTTGGAAACTTCTATGCAATTTGTCATCATACTCCCAGCCGTGTGAGATACTGGTTCAGCCAGTTTTCTTGTTTATGTCAGTTAAGAATGAACATGTGCTGTTGATTTCCTTATCTTCTCACTAATTTACAGGAAAATGTAGAATGTTCCAAGGTTATGTATGTAAAATGTTAAAGAACTATTGGTCTGGAATAACATGGACTTTTATTTTGAAACCTAGTTACAAGGGACTTTACTGTGTGTGTGTTATTAAAAGAAGAAGCAGAAATATGTGCAGTATTTATCAAATCAAACAGAAGGTTTTAGCTATTTTTGCTTTCAACTCAATTTAAATTCAAAAATACTTTATTAATCCCAGAGGGAAATTCAGTAGTTTCAGTACAGACAATTCCAAGATCAGACATACATACATAGACACATGACAAGAATTGGTGACTGTGGTCATTCGCAACGTGAGTCACGCTACCGTAATAGATCAAGAGGGTTTATATGAGGATAGAGTCAGGGGAGGGAAAAAAGGCACTTCAGAGTTACCCTCCACAGAGAGGATAGCTTTGCTATACAAAAAAAAACACCTCAGACTGATATGCACACAGATTTCCGACGATAAACAATATAAGTGTCCACTAGGTGGGAGGGTAGGGTTGGGACTCTCCTCACTTCACTGCATGCAGCTGCATGTGGCAGCGCTCATCACCTCCGTTTGGACAGGGGAGGGAGATAATGGGTTAAAGAGTACATTGACTCCTAGAAACGGTTCCACGGCCTTCACCGGTCACAGTCCCGCCCAGGCTGGGATAGGGAGAAAGGGTTTCCATAGTGACGGCAGCATTCCACATTTCTTATGGGGGGGGGGGGGGGGGGGGGGGGGGTTCACCTCAGCCTCACAGGCTTCAAGGGCACCGGATTCAGATAATAAGAATTATTTTGGGTACAGACAGAGATCATTTCCTCTCTGCCTCAAAGTTCTGTTGATCTTCAACCCATCCAGGTCCATTAATGGCGTTATCAAACTATACCGATCCGTGCTGATCCGTCAACTCTCTCCTTGATCGAATCAACCTTCTGTGCCAGAGCCTGAATCTCAGCCTATAAGCTTACAACTCATCTCGGCAATTATATGAGTTTGTGAGTTCACAGCGCGATGCATTCCATCCCTGAGCTCCGGGGTTAAGCCGATATTCCTTGAAAGCTTGTTAAGTTTACGATATGCCAGGTATATATATTCATATATATAAAGATTTGTGTAATATATTTAAATTTGTCTTTGTTGCATCAGTATATGGAACGTGAATTTTAACACAGTATGCATTCTTGCGAATACCAATGATGCATTTAGTGGATCAATATGGGGTGCCATTTGTAAAGTCAAAGAGTCATAATTTAACAACAGTATTTTGGGTTATTTAACCTATCATAAGAGAAAAAATTGGGAGTAAAATTTTCAAAGTCAAATTTCACCATGTTATTCATACATTTATAATTGTTAAAGTTACCATTTAAATAGTTAGTAAGCAAGCAAAAATATTTAACTTAGAGTTAAATATTTGTTTTACAAACAAAATATTTAGGTCAAACCCAGATATTTAGTTTGTAAAATAAATAATTTACTACATATTTAATTTGGAACAAAATATTTAGTTTACAAACAAAATATTTAAATACATTAAATAAATTAAATATTTATTTTCTTTAAAAAATAGATTGCATCTAAATACTTATTTTTGAGCTAAACATTTGTAAAATCTAAATTTGAGGTTAAGCTTGGATCTAAATATTTATTTAGAAAAATAAATATTGAACTTGAAGCTAAATATTTTGTTTGTACACCAAATATTAAGCTCCAAATAAAATATTTAGTGAATAAAATAAATAAATAATTAAGTAAACTAAATATTTAGGTCAGACCTAAATATTTAGTTTGTAAATTGATTAATTAACGCTAAATTAAATATTTAGCTCGCTAACTAAATATTTTCTTGGGATCTTTAATATTTATAAATGTATGAATAACATGGGGAAATTTTTACTTTGAAAAATGAACTCCCATTTTTTATGAGCATGCTAAATAACCCAAAATACTGCTAAGTTACGACTGTTTGACTTTACAAATGGCACCTCATAGATCTAAGGAAGGAAAACAGTGGGGTAATGTATAAAAACATGAAGAAACAGTTAAATTATGCTTCTGTCGTGCAATATATGTGTGCATATATTTTTTGTTATTCTGTAATAATAAAAAATACCTCTGAAACTATTTCATCAGTGATTTTCATTTAAGACTTTATGAAACAAAAAGTGACACGATACATAGAAATGTGGTGTTGTGAACTGTGGAATGTGAAAGTGGAATACGTTTTCATTCTATATTTCACATAATTTCAGCTTATTGACAAAGCAAACTCTAAATTATCAGTTAGAACAAATGCCAAAATAAACATTTTAAACTGAGTCTGAGAAGCTCAATCTGCTTCTAATTTAGGACTTCACCATGTATGACATGATTAAAAGTATAAACTCATCTGTCTCCATGGTTTATGGTAAAACTAATCAAAAGATGCAACTAATGCAAAAAATTTGCTGCATAAACAGGGACAGAAAAGGAGAAGCAAGTTCTATTTTGATTTTTTTTGCATTTTTTCCTTTTCTGATTATAGAATTTAATTTAATTGTAAATAATTTAGCAAGTACAAGCTTGGGGTTGGATGGTGGTGCACTTATTCTGAAGTAGTTGTTTTTTTCAGCTAAAATTACATCTTAAACTAGGTTAGCATAACAGATTAAGCAAAAACATTGTTTTTATGAAACAAGTCTGAATTATTTGTTCTTTTTTATTGGATTGGATTGATGTTTGATCATGAAATTCCTTCATTTCTTTGACATTTATGTTTTTGTGAAGCATTGTCGGTTATTTAAAATTTAAAAAACGCAAACAGATGTTAAAACTGTCAGAACATCTAAGTAAATGCTAATTGTCACTTAAAAAGATGCTGAGTAGTTTTATGCGGTACGTGGTCATTGGCTTAAACTCCCGTCAGTCAAGAAATCAGACTCCGCCTTTTCCGGTTTGTTGAGCGTTTGTTTTCATCCGCGGTGTGCGCAGGTCGTCGGAGTGGGCGTTCCTCTGTGTTCGTTCGCTGACTGTTGATGCTGAGCAGGCTTTTCGGTAATTCGACCAGATGTTTCTCCCTACTCTCGTAGAGGACATGCATCATTTTAAACCAAGTCGGGATAGACTGTACACCACCCGGTGCTGTGGATGTTGCCATGTTCGAACTGGGACCATTATCTTGGGAACATGGTACATGGTGCGTAAGATGGTTCTCGATAACTGTGTGATCGCGTACGCTAGCCTGCGCTGTTCGCTTGTCAAAAATCCGCATAAGTGTTGAGTTACGTAACTAATCTCTTCAGGATATAATTAAAAATTATCTTATATTGGTCTTTACTTGCGTGACTTTACCCAGTGTGTCATTTTGACTCTTAAAATAGCCGTAGCTAGTTGAGGTAATGCTAGCAGGATGCTAATGTTAACGACAACTTGCTAACTCATTAGTTGTCTTTTCCAGTTGAAACGGATATTTTTTTGTTCTTAAAGTCACAAAAAAGACCAAACGTAGTCAGAATTGGGATTTTTTTGTACACAAGTGAGATATGAAGACATTTGACTTAGCCGAGGCTCGGCCAACATGAATGTAACGGGTAAAGGGATTCCGCAGTGTCCCCTTAAAAACACCCTTATTCTAACTCGTTAAGATAATGATTAGTTCCATAATAAAAAATTTTATTTTATAGATGGACACAATTTAAAAACACGAGTATTGACTGAATATATGTTTTACTAAATAGGTCAAATTTGCTGAATATTTTTATGGAAGACACCGACTTAGTTTTATTATGAAAATTTTTACTTTTTTGTTTAATTACCTTCCAAATAGATCAAATCCACAATTATGTACTGTATCTACCAAAAGAAAGAATGTAATATATGTGTTTCTTGTTTTGTTGCTAGTGGCTGTATCCCCCTCCACTGTCTTACTTGTGACACTTGCATTTTTTTTAGAAAGCGCTATAATATAGTTTACAAACACAATAATTGCATTTTTGTTATTGTATTTTGTGTTCACTAAACATTTCCCTACTCTTTCCTGAACTCCAGGTAGTCAACCTGTTGATGGGCATCCTTCTGACTGTGGCCGTGACGCACCCAGAGAATGTTCCTACCATTGACTTGCAGTACGAGGTCATTGACCATTACTTTGCCTCCGACAGGATGTCCGGTGAGTGGAAAAGTCGTCTAAAAACTCCAATAAACAGCGGAATGTATTGAAATGTCCTTGTATTATTATGTCTACGTATCAAGATTGTGTAACATAAATTCTTTGAAATCCTCAACATAATGTACAGATAGTTAGCTCACCAACACAAAGACTAGTGAAAAAACATTTTCTATTTTTGGAATCTGCACATGTTTCCACATAAGTTATTCATTGGCTATTTTGAGGATTTGTTAATCTATTTCCATCAATTGTTGCCCTTTGGTACAATTTGTCTTGTAAAGATAATATGATGAGGCTTAGTGGGTGGCTTTTATCATTGGTTGGCCTTTTTTTAAGCAATGAATTAGCCAGAGAAAAGGAGAAATAACTTCTGAGAGCTGGTTTTCCTATTTCAGGGTTGCACAGCTTGCACAAATAATATTGAGACATTATTTGTCATTAGTCCTTGATGGTAAAACTGTGTTTACTGTAATGGTGTGCTCTGAAAGAGCACAAAACATTTACAAAGACTCCCTTAGACAGTTTAGATGTTTAGATAATTAAAATATTGTCATCAGCTCAAATAGAGAGGCTTATTTTCACTAGACGTTTCATTCCGGTGTGTGTATTATCCAGTCTGACCTGTGGTGTGTCGGCTGCATCGCTGCAGCTCTCCCAGGCATTCCCAACGCAGCAGTTAAAGCGAGAGGATGATTGATAAGGGTAAAAAGGCTATGAAAGGAAGATCATTTAATTGTCCTACACTGAGCTTCATATCGTTACCAGCCCAGCTGAAAGGATTAACGCTCCCTAGAGCTGTCTTTTAATACAAAGTGAGTCTGCCGGCCCGGGAGACTGTCCACTTATCAGTGTTGGCAAATCACAGCTGCCTCCTGCAGCACAAAGACAAAACATTAAAGTAGCTCGCTAAACATTTACAGATGAAGCCGAAGCTGTTCTAAACTAATATTTGCTCATTAGTTTTTAATCTCTTCTACAGAAAATGCTTGTGTTGGATTTGCTATCTCGCTGCTGATGCTTACCATCAGCGCCATGATGGTGTACGGAGCAATCACTGTAAGTTTAAACTCATTTGTACGTTTTCCCTTTATTTTAAGCTACTTTAAATGTTTCATTTGTAAAATGCTAAATTACAAACTAAACAGCTCAGCAATCATGTAATTTAGTAAGAAGAGCGTGATAAAGATGTTTTTTTTAACTCGTGAACGTCATCTGCTTGTTAAAAGGAGTGTTCTTTAGTTGCAGCGTGTTGTGTTCTCATCGTGCACGATGACGCTTGCCTCACAGGCCTGCCTCATGGCGTCAAGACGGACGGGTTTGATAGCTGTTTGATGTTTTAAGCTACTAGTTAGCATGACCGTGCAGTGATAACATGACCGTTACCTGGGAACGCTGCAGAGTTGTACTTGAGCTGTGCAAGGACGTCCTTCCAGACCAAGGTTGCAGACACCCTTCCTTTTTCCACGGTTGTGTGGCAGCTAGTTCTAATAGTTTCAGTAACCTTAGAGATCATTTAGGAGTGTATTTGGCTTGTGTGTGCGCTTTTAGTGGAAGAAAAAACAAAAGAGGAACCGATGTTGTTAAATTTAAACCTTCTCTGTTTGCATGTTTCTAATATTAAAGCCTAATCTGTGCTTAATTCCTGTTGGGAATAAAAATGGCGTTAGCGTCTAAATTTGGAAGAAAACCCTTCCTGTTTCTCAGATTGCTGAGAACATTTCCCAGATGTGGCATTTGTTTATATTTGGTAGCTGGGATCTCACGCATGACTGCTCTTATGTAATGGGTGCTAACAGAGAAGGTTAAAATGGTCATTATGGGTTTCACTTTCATAATAAATCAAGTTTTTCTCACGTTGCCTCTTTTTAGCATCGTGACGGATGGCTCATCCCGTTTTTCTGCTACCAGCTGTTTGACTTTGCTCTGAGCTGCCTGGTGGCCATCAGCTCTCTCACCTACCTGCCCAGGATCAGAGACTACCTGGATCAGCTGGTCAGTTAGAAGGACTTTTTACCACTCGGGGTTCTTGCTGGGTCTGTTTTCCTTTTCTGTCACAGCAGCACTACGTATTTCATTCATTATTCTCTCTTTCTTACTGCAACATCACAGTAATTTTCAACACTTTGATGTTTAGTTTTATTTTCTAAACTGATGCATTTAAAATTTTTAGTGGTTTGTGGATTTTTATAGGTCACTCAAATGTGCTATTTTATTTTGGAGGATGTTTTGTAATGAAGACACATTGTTTGAACTATGTGTAGACCGATATATTAGTCTGATATTTGTCCTTAGTAAAGCCGATTTAAAGTCAGGCACATCCTCGGGCAGCCCGGTGCTGTTGCAGAATTAAATTTAAAGGTATTTTTACATTCACCAATAACATCTGCATAATAAATGCTCTTGTCTGACTTTAACACTGAGCAGTTCACAAAGTTAAGATTTAACAGGAAGTTTCATTCAGAGTAAAAAAAAACTGATTCAGCTTCAGAAAGTTTGTGCATCAGCTGTTATTAGTGAGAAGGAGAATAAGCTGGAACGTGTCTGGATATCGACCCATAAAAATCTGCAGTAGATGTCGACCATCGGCTGACCGTGTCTCCTACATATCTGCATCGGTATCGGCATTAAGAGAAACTAATATTAGCCGAGCTCAGGTTTGGACAAATATGAGTTCCTTTGCTGCAGCGTGTGAGTTTTTAATTGTTTATGTAATCGGGTCTTCATTCAGATGTTCTCCTAAAAATGGGACACTGTTGGAATTGAACGTGATTCCCTGTTGATGGAATGGTAGAAGAGCCAGAGCTCCTTCTGTTGCTACAAAAGTCCCAGCAGTGTGGCCTCTGGTGGGGATGTGAGCTGAACACACGTGATCATCATTCTCTTTTAACGTTCTGCTCTTGTGGCTCGCTCAGCCGGACTTCCCCTACAAGGATTACCTTCTGTCTCTGAACTCCAGCTGTCTGCTGCTCTTTGTGCTCGTCTTCTTCGCCTTCCTCATCATCCTCAAGGTGAGGCCATCACTCCTCAACAGTCCAACAAACGTTCATTTACAGCTCAAACCTGGCTGGATTTGGATTCCTTCAGCTGTAAATGTTAAAGTGTGTTCTCATTTCTGCCCTCCAGGCTTATTTGATCAACTGCGTGTGGAACTGCTACAAGTACATCAACAACAGGAACATGCCGGAAATTGCCGTTTATCCCACCTTTGAGACTCCTCCCCAGGTAGGCGAGCGTTAAGAGGCACCAGTACCTGATGTGCAGCATGCAACACTCAGCTCAAACCAGCAGATGGCGTACTGAATACACCCAGACGGAAGTGTTCACTAACGTGTGATTCTAAATTCTAGCATAATCTGTTAAGAGATTTAGTTACTTTGGTTTTTAATTATTTCAGATTATTGCTAAAATAATTGTTTGTAGCAAGTTTATAGGTTTTAGTGTAGAGTCTTACGTTTTATTGTTTAGGGGGGAAAACAAAAATATAACCAGATATTTGACAAATTCTTTCTTTTTAACTTTCTTTAAAGAATTGACATCATAGGAGAATTAAGTCAAGAAATATAATGTTTTTATTTGTTGTTGAAATGGACTTAAAAAGGCTAAATAAGGCAGATAAAGTTAAAACGTTTCTAGTTAGGAGAGCGATTCTTTCTGTTCAGTTTGTGCTGAACAGCAACAATTAAAGGGATACCATGGAACTTTTATCATATTTTAAAATATTTTTCTTGAGCCAGTATGTGCTAAAATGATCCTTTACAGGGTTAATGTAGAGTCACTCAGACCCCCACTGCCCACTATGGCCAGAATACTGCACTTGCAACTTCAGAGTGCTAGTCCGGTGTCAGTACCAGGTCGGCTCTGGGTCCTGCGCCTGCCGATGACGTCATACTACATGCTTGACTGAAGTCAGGACTTACTAAAGTTACAATACCACATTCATAAAAGTTACTTTAGCACGCTGACATTAAAGATTTTGATTGGTCCGAACAAATTTGTGGTTGAAGTCCTGCAGTCCGAAAACAAACACTTTTCGGAGTAAATATGTTTATATTGCCAGAGGAAACTGAGTTTGGTGAAATGGGGCAAAAAATAAATAACAAAACTCTATTTAACAAATGGCTAGCAACATTTTTAATGAATGAATGGAATTATTTACATATGAACTAACAAATAATACAAGGAAATCCTAAATGTATACAAACAGACATGGCTGCTAATTATGTAAATACATTTAAAAATGTCACGTGTAAGACCTGTTTTTTTTTTGACAGTCTGATGTTGGTTTTATGTAGTTTCACATTCTTTAAAAAACGACGACAATGTGTGTTTTCTTACCAAATTACAGTTATAAAGAAAAAATTAGGTCGTGAGGCTAAACTGATTCCAAAACGGACGTGTAAAAGCAGAGTGGATTTGCCGTTGTGTGTCGTCATTGCCAGGCACAGGACCCCGATTAGATCTGGTACCCGAGCCGATCTGGTACCGACACCAGTCTCTGTTGGACTTGGTAAATTGGAGCTGACATACCTGGCGCTGCAGTCTGCGTTCATCACATTTCCTGCATGTTTTAGATCGTGAACACAGCAGATTTGTTTGATTTAGTGGTGAACCGCTCCTTTAGAGACATTTCAGCAGTTAGATTAAATGTGTTAAAAGGACGAATGCACAGCTAGGAGTACTAAAAGCAAGCCAAAACGACCTAGTATGCCTTTAACTCTGTTGATTCTCAAAATACAAAAAAAAAAAAAAAATATATATATATATATATATATATATATATATATATATCTTGACTATTTAAATATCTACAAAGTGCACCATTGCTCCCAGTTGACTTTATTTCCCATCTCCTAGAAAATTAATAAAATCCCTAATTTCTAATCTAGTAAATTAGAATTACATTTGAAACATTAGCTTTCGGTGAGTTCATGTCTGTATTTAGACACGTTACTGCCCAATATGGAGAGCTTATGTCTGCGTTTCTTTTCCAGTACATCCTACCCACTTATGAGATGGCAATGAAGATGCCAGAGAAGGACCCGCCTCCCCCTTACATGCCAGCCTAAGCACCAGCCGTGTTGCCAACACACACACATGCACACACACACACACACCATCATATGCATTCCTACATACCCTCTCCAGCCCATTCTGAACACCATTGTGCCCTGAATGATGTTTTATTTCATCCTCGTGCTGTCTATCATTTAGAGTGTTTGTAGAACATCCTGGAGATGTGAAAGGAAACGGGTGAGAAACGTCAGACTTGTGTGAAAATGAGTGAATGTGTGGTTTGAAATAAATAAAGCAATGCAAGGAATCCTCCACCCTTTTCTCCCTCCTACAACCTTTTTTTTTAAATCTTAGTGAAAGAATATGTGGGAAAATGAAGTAGCTAAAGACGTTTTCATCGACCCAGCTCTGTTCCTATCAGTGGATCAAATGAAGTGTTGAAAAATTGTTTTTTAAAGAAGAAAAATAACAACAATCCACTTCTTAGACTATTGTTGAATTGTGTTCGTTATCCTGTGTTTAAGACCAAGGCTGTTCCTTCTCGTCTTGAATGTAGTCTTTAGCACCTAATTTAGTTTTATTTATTTAGCTTTGCTGTAGTACGGTCCCCCTCCCCAGCAGACGCCGTCACCGCTTCGCTGCCATGATGTTCGAGTAAAGCTGCTAAATGGTTTTTCCAGCTGGGGCTGAGAGATTCTCGCCTCTGGAGCAAACGGCTTCGCTTGTGAACATTAGTTGTTGCATGCTTATCAACACATACTCCATTACTTAACTGGTAATATGATTTAATCCAAGTGGAGATACAAATAACTTCAATAAATGTCTCTGAACAATTTGGTGTCAGACATATTAATTCTGCATTTTCTGATGTTTTTGTCCCTTAAATATTAAATATAATCAGATTTTATAGAATGATTACTTTTCTTCCAGGATTGATTGTGTTATCGGGTCTGGTGTGGTACTTTAGTTGCATTTCAAGCTCAAGAATAACAAAATATTTTATTTTGAAATTCCAATCTTGATAATGTTTAGGGAAATCTTTTAATCTTTAACATTTTTACAGCATATTTATTGAGAACGGCATTTTTATGGTTATTAAAGGAACAGGGATAAATATATGCGGGTAACGATTAATAAGTATAAAAAAGTAAATAAAATAAACAGCCTGGACGAAACAGATTAGAAAAACTATTCCAACCCCCCCCCCCCCCCCCCCCTCTTTTAACACCCTAACCTGGAGGTCACGTCCCACCTTTGGATTGGACAAGACGGCCTGACGCTTCCGTCTCCGATCCCCTCATATTTGGAGGCGGGCAATCCCCTGCAGAGCTGAGCAGAACCCTCCTGACCCTGAGAGGAGCTAGACCGGTCTGACCACAGGGAGAATTTACTCACAGATCCTGCAGAGATGAAGCCGTTCCTCCAGAGCCTCCTGCTCTGTTCTTTGCTGCTGTTCTCTGATGTCGCCCAGGCCACGTATCACCTCGGAGCCGTAGATCCTCACCTGACCGCTGCACAGAGTCACGCTCAGACCAGACTCAATGGTCGACCGCCTTTCAGGAGCCTGAATCCAGCAAGTAAGTCGTATCAAAACCCTGTTTAGATGAAGATGATGGACTGTGGAAATATTAATGACGGGGAAAATTAGGTTTTAACACTAAAGTAATGTTATCATTTGAACAAATGATTAACATTTGGATGTTTGAGCTGTTTGGTAGCTTAAATGTACGCACGTTAAAAGTGCAATAGCTGATAAAACCTTTTTTGTCTTGCATAAAAATTGTGATTTAATTTATTTAGGGCTAACATAAGATCTGAAAAGCATTACTGTGAAATTGTTTATTCTAACACTCTCAAACATGCATGACATCTCAAATCTAAACGAGGTAATTCACCTCAGTCTGTCTGAAACAACCCACGTAGTTTCTACTAATCCTTTGTCCGATCCTGAGGAAATGAACTTGGATGTTTTACTTACACGTGTTTGTTTACGTTCTATGAGTCTACTAATGTTCTCTATCACTTTTCCTTTCTGGTGGGCCTGTAGATCACAGAAGTGATTACACGTATAGAGGAGGGTATCAGTACCACTACCAGCCACCAAGGATCCCCCCGCCGGTAGTGTATCGACCTCTATCTCCACCAGTGACTTACCACAGACCCGCGGTCCCCATGCCACCTTATCACCACCGGTTCAGTGGACCAGTGGCACCACATTCGCATCACATATACAAAGGTGTATTTCCACCAGTTGCACCGCTCCATCCTCATCATAGGGTCAAAGGTCCATTTCATTACAAACTGAAGGGTCAGTGCTCGACGAATTCAAACCCAACACCAGCTCCAGTTCTAGTCCCCCCTACCGTCTTTCCAACCCTGCCAAAGCCAACTCTACCAGCAACAGCGATGGTGCTGCTGACGACACCTGCTCCCAGGACGCTACCACCGGTCAGTACCCAAAGCGGCTTCATCACCACCATCAGTGCTATGGAGACAGGTAGAATATTACCAGTCAGGTCTGCTTTCCAACCCAACTCATGCCACTCAAAAGAGTTCCAGGTTAGATGGTTTTATTTTGTTTTGGTCATAAATGAAAAAATATGCAAAATGTAGGAAATACACAAGAAAATTGGTGACTCTCTTAAGAATGCAAGTTAGCATGATTGGGCAATGATGGATAGTAAAGGATGGATCTCTTGAAGATTCAGCTGAAAGAGAAACAGAGCTATAACTGGTCTTAAGTTCTGCACAAACTTAAGAGTTAAGAGGGTCTGTTTTGATAAATGTGCATGGGATCCTAACACTTTTTAGATATGATGTCACTTTTATGTCCTGGCCATCAAGCACTTTTCCGTCAAGGAATATGAGATGGTGTTGACAAATGATACCGTATGCAGCGCCGCATATGGTATCATTTTGGTGCAAACAAAACCATTCAGTTTTGTTCCTATGTGTTTGTGTATCAAAATGTTCTGTTTTGGTGGATTAACCGTTTCTGTTCTTTTGTGAAAGTACAAACTGTAATGCTTCTGTCTGACGATCGTTGAAATGGACTTATTGCTGCCATGGTTTGGTTGATCACCAGAGACAGACTCTCAGTGCAGGACCCGTCACCTGGACCTGGTCTTCATCATCGACAGCTCTCGCAGCGTGCGTCCTGCTGAGTTTGAGAAGGTCAAAATATTCCTCGCCGACATGGTCGACACCCTGGATGTGGGCTCGGAGGCCACCCGGGTGGCCGTGGTCAACTACGCCAGCACGGTCAAGATAGAGTTCCTGCTCAAAGACCATTTCAACAAGCTGGATTTGAAGAAAGCCATCTTACGGATCGAGCCCTTGGCAGCTGGCACCATGACCGGCATAGCCATCAAAACGGCAATGAATGAAGCCTTCACCGAGCAGTCTGGAGCTCGGCCTCGCTCCAGGAAGATCTCCAAGGTAGCCATCATTGTGACAGATGGAAGACCTCAAGACCAGGTAGAAGAAGTGTCTGCTGAAGCCCGGGCCTCTGGGATTGAGATCTACGCTGTGGGAGTGGACCGTGCAGACATGCAGTCCCTGCGACTCATGGCCAGCATCCCTCTGGAAGACCACGTTTTCTACGTGGAGACTTACGGCGTTATTGAGAAGCTCACCTCCAAGTTCAGAGAAACTCTGTGCGGTAGGACAAAGAAGGGCCTGCTAGACCTTTCCCCAACGTTAACCTCTGTTCTACCTCCTTGGTGAGGGCACCTTCAGTCTATAGGTGGGGCTGTTTATAAGCCACTGAAAATAAGAGAAAAATCACATTTGCAGATGTTCTCAACCCCACATGGACTGCAGATGTCCTAACTAAAGTGTACTCGTAGACAGAGACGTGAAGTTTTTGGACCAGGGAGTCCTAAACTTCCAACTTCTTTTTAAAAAAAAATAGGAATTTGTTTAGTTGGTTTGTCATTCTTTGAATGCACTTTTGTGGTTAAATTATTTGAATGTGCAGTAAAACCTCATTTCTAGACATTTATATTTACATGAATGCAATTAGACAATGTAAATTCATACACCAGCTGATTAAATTCTAGATTTTAAATGTGAATTTGACATTCTGACACGTTTGGATTCAATAACAAGGTGCAAAGTGTTGGTTTTACAGAAGACATTCAGCCATATTTGGAGAATTGAGGTTCTGCTGAGACGTGATGTCGATGTTGTCCCTCACTCTCACCGTTTGTCTTGTGTCTCCTTTTTAGGACACATGTCTGTTTTGTGCTTCAGGGTTCTGTGATTTTACCTTTGTTGTCCAACACACAGCAAACGGCCTTGGCTGAGATGTGGTGAAGATGTTTGACTAGACAGTTTCCCACCACGAGTGTGGTCAAGTACCAACAAGAAATACTTGAATGCAACAGTTTCATTACTCAAATAGAGCATTTGGTTACAAATGCAGACCTATCTTACCTCAAACCAACTATCTTGTATGCTAGCATCTGAAACTGTTCCCAGCTGCCATCTTGACAGATGGGGCAGTTCGGATACGATGAAATTGAGTTCCGTGGATTCGTTATGAGCTGTTTGTAACAAATAGACAGAGAACAATCTCAGGCTGCAGAATCAGAAGGACTCAAGCTAACAGTCAGATGATCACCATGAGACACCCCACACGTGGCGATCACAGATACGACAGTTTTGGTTCTATAGTGTAGTGTGCGGCAACATCTCCCACAATCAAAGTGACTTCGGAGTAAACAAACAAACGAGGCGGAGGAGGACCATGCTTCCGTTTACCTCGCTCACTGATTGGCTACACGTCACATTGAACAGGCAGCACGCTCATTTGTCCTTGAAATCGGACCGAAACAATCCAATGTGCTCAATATTCCTGATTTATGATCAGAGTGTTCCTGACGTCCTTCCGAACAGACCAAGGTGCTCCTAACACACCACACATGGCAGGAATATCTGATAAACTAATTTTTAGAGCCAAGGGTTGGGTCAAAAGTCTGCCAAGCTTAACTTGTCTCTCGACTCGTGCAAAAATAGTAGCAGCCGTATACGACAGAAGGGCCAATCATTGTCGATGTTGCAGACATGTTGAAATCTTTGCGAAATAAAACGGATAAGTTGAAAATGTGCTGCTGTTGAGCGAAGACTGTACCTACGACGCATGACCGACTAGCGGTTAGCTTCTCTCCGATTCTCTACACTGAGATTGCTCACAAACCAGCCAATAACGCCACAGAACCTCCGTTTTCAACAATCCAAACTATATCCCTTTAATCCCGGCTTATTCCAGGTGTGGACCCCTGCGCCATGGGACATGACTGCGAGCACATTTGTGTCAACAGCAACGCCTCCTTTTACTGCAAGTGCCGGAACGGTTATATCTTGAATGCGGACAAGAAAACGTGTTCCCCGAAACGTAAGAAACATTCCTGCAGCTTTTTGCTGTGACACTGATGCTGCTCAAATTTATAAAAAAAAAATGTTGTGAAACAAAAGTAGGGATTCTGAGAAAGGATCAAACTGGCGGACTCCTGAATAACTCACAGCAGCATTTGTTGGACAATAACTGGGTAATTTTATAGAATTATGGCTAAACGCCAATTTCATTTGCACGGTTTGTACTCCTTAACCTGCTGTGAAAATGTGCTCCCATTTGTTTGAGCTTTGGGTTTAGTCTGGGGAAAAGCGGCGTGGGTGGCGTTCAGCATGGGCTGTTACGCTGATGTGAAATGTGCTTTCTCTTGGCTTAAGAGGTGAAGGTGGAGGTTATGGAGGATCCCTGTAAATGCGAGGCCCGGCTGGTGTTCCAGAAAAAGACCCAGGCAGCCATCCAGCAGCTCTCGGCCAAACATATCCTTCCAGTTGTTTCAGATGAGAGACGCTCTGGTATGAACTCTGCTGCTAGTTTCCCAGCAGCTGTGGTTTTATGACCTTTTCACCTTCTTCGAGGCCGTTTCTTTGACTGATCAAACTAGCCGACGTGTCAGTGAGAGTGGAGCGACTGGAGAGCGTGTTGGGCCGTGCCTAAAGCTTTAGAGGTGACATTTTTCCCTTCATGTGGAAATCGAAGCTTCCCACCAACTGTGTGCAATTCTAACTCCTGTTTACTTTCCGCAGAAACAGCAGCCTTCCACATCTGCCTCTCACCCACGACTACTGTTCAGATTTCTTCCAGGCGGAGCCGAGCTGCAATACGCAATCAAACTTTAATAAAAGTTTTACGTTAAATGCTTAATTTTGGCTTTTGGACGTATCATTACTGATTTAACACTAAACCTATGAAAAATTGTGCGATTTAACCAAAGATTTGGTTATTTTTGCATGTTTTTGTTTTTAAAAAAATATTTATATAGTAGATCTAGTTCTATGGTATTCATTTAATGTTTTTACTTGTGGTATATTATTTTTTTATGATTATAAATACTTGCATTCTAGGTCAAAGGTTAAAAATGTTAATATCCTAAACTTTTGTGTTTGAAATGTTAAAAATGTGTAAATGTGGCAAAATATAAGATTAAAATTTTGCGACAGAAGTTGGTCATTTTTTTCTAAACTATTGAAAAGCAAGAGTATTAAATTGTAAGCAGCATTTTAAGTTTAGAGGGAAATATAAACATTTTAATGTATCTTGGGCTCAGTTGGTTTGAGGAAACACTAAATTAGAGGGTTTAGTTGCTGCTAATTAAAAAAAAAGTAAAAAATGGGGAAAGTGTGTTCCTAGAAGTCAGATTAAACTTTTTGGTAACTCCTATTGAATTTTAATTTAATCAAATAACCCAAAATAAACGTTTGAAGCATAACTAAATCAGTTCTAAAGGAAATTAAAGTCTACCCTACTTTTCATTGGCTTCCAGAAGAGAGTGCAGTTCACATTTTAACCTGCAACAGGCTCCAGCTTAATTCTCTTTGCTGTGTGTGTGTGTGTGCGCGCGCGCGCTGCAGAACTAAAAGGAGGCGTGAGACTTTAAAAGGTGAAAACAAACTTCCAAATCCTTCATATGTGTGTTTTTAAAACCTTGGTGAAAATGACTAATTGTGAGTTCATCACAATTGGAAAAAGCCTTCCAACAAATCATTGTGTTAACTTCCAGTGCAGTTTGGGTGAAAATCTAAAACTAAAACATGATCACCCAGGCATCAACTCTGAAATGCATGGAGGAGTTATATGTTGATTTATTTGGGTTAGTTTTAAAACATTCAATAAAAATTAATCCTTTCATATGCCTACATTAAATGTTTCAGATTTTATTCATAATTCTGAAAATTCATAGATTCTTACATGAAACAGTGAAAAACTTCATGTTTGTTACTTATAATTTCATAATAATGTGTGGATTAAAAGTTGTGTGACCAGTTTGCATTAAGATGTGCTTCCCAAAGCACAAAAAGCCTCCATGCATCCAAACTAAATCTAATGCTGCATGAATACTGCAGGGTGGTACATCTGAAAGAGATGATAAAGATTAAAAACAATCCTTTTTTAAACTTGGAAGAAGAAGAAACACCAAACTTTTATAAAGCACCTCTTAAGATAAAAGTCACAAAGTGCTTAACAAGAACAATAAATACATTAAAATGATTTAAAAGTAACATAAAAATGGGAACCATTTAAAATTACGATTAAAAAATGTGAGGATGGGATGAAATTCTGAACCTCTACCCTAAAAGACAAACTCGGTGATGAAATTGGACAAACTCGATCAGATAATGAGGTCAGAAAAGAAAAAAGATGCAAAAACAGATTTTCTTTTACACAGTGCTTAATAAAAATTCACGTTTAATGCATTTATTGTTTAAAAACTTAACATAAATGTGTGGAGCAGCACTAAAATAAAAGACAGCATCAAGTCTTTGCAGCTATTTGGGAAAAAACCTGCAGATATAAAAAAAAGCGTTTCCATCTTTCCTTCATATAACTGTCAATTTATATGTTTATGTCTAAGTCAATATGGAAAACTAAATCATAGAAGGGGTCTGGCATTCTGTTAACAATGTGTTACAGTTCCATCGGAGGTCAAGAAGGAGGTTTCTGTTTCATTCTTTAATAGAAAAGTCACAGTTTTTGTCTGGTAATTTGATGTACGGCTGAATTAATGTCATTTGCATTTACGTCTTGTTATTGTGGTCATAATGTTTTCCCACAAACAAAGTTGAGTAATTGTGTAACGTGTGGAATGTGTAGGATTATTCGTCTGGAACAGCAGAGTCAACAGAGCATCTGTCTGAGGCGTCTGAGCGAGGTCGGGAGTCAACAGCCCAACGTTTACCTCTGGTCTGGTTCGGATCCCCTCCTCCTTTTAAACAGACAGATGTTTTATGTTTGTTTGCTGTTTCAGTTCATGGTTACCACACACACACACACACACACACACACACACACACAAGCGCTGTCAGAAACGATGAATGGGGCTCACACCTCTGAGAGGTGGAAAAGACACACAGAGGGCATCACACAAAGCTTCCTTGTTCAGATGCCTGCATTTATTGTTATATATTACTAATAATTAGCTTAACCCACACACACAAAAGTCTAAAAATGTTTTCCTTGATTCTAAACAATGCTGGAAGAATATTAGCAAAGAACTGACTGCAACAAAAGCACAAGTGATAATCAGATTTTCGTTTTTCTTAAATTAATGATCAATTTTCTCTTTTTTATGCTGCATTTTAGATGCCATACCCGACAGCCAGCTCGTCATATTTGAACATTATTTGAACTATGGAGATATTTGGCAGATCTGAAATGCCAGTGAGGAATATCTCTCCCATACGATGGGGAAAGATGGATGCATGTCTGTCCCTGCTCTGCCAGTCCACGGTGGACTTGGACACTTTGTGTTAATTCTCTCAGCAAACAGCAACATTTAGGCTCTGAAGCTGCTGAACATAACAAACTTTTACTTCAGATTGAGAAAGAAAAAGAAAGAAAAAGAAGTGAAACCTTTTGAGTATGTTTATTATAGAGATCATTACAGGAAGCATGTTAAATTTCCATTTTGCCAACAACAGCTAGTTTCTCACCTATTTCCTCTCAAATGTGCTCTGTTTGATCTGAGTCTACTCATCCACACAGTCTGGAGACAAATGAGGCGGTAAAGGGAAGCACACGCCACTGAGTCCCTCTTGTTCCAAAACATCATTTTTCACAAGGACAGTTGACATCTGCGTGTCCAGACTGAACTAGTATGGCAGGTATTTGATACTAAAAACATAGATTTTTTAATGGTAAGCTGTTGACAGATTTTTTTATTTATAAAAACAAGAAAATAGAGTTTTGTTAGGTTAATATATTCTTTCTGCAGTTCTTTATTTGAAAAAAAAAGTGAAATCTGCTTCCTGCTGTTGTAACTATTTTAATTTCCAAAAGAATTAAAACGATCTTTTATACAGAATGTTTTTGTCCCAAAAATTACTTTGATTGCATTTAACCTATGTTTTTTAATAGCTATAAAAAACTATTTTACTGGGAAAACAATATTTTTTTGTCCCTGAAATTAAATGGTAAACATATTTCTAATGATAAGAACAAGATGATTTATTATGTCAATAAACTTTGATTTATTGGAAGAAGCATGCAAAGAAAAATAACATTTTAATCTGCTTGCACGTTACATATTAATATGTTTCTGTTACATAAATGTCTGTTTTTAATTGCTTTTTAGTTTGATTTCTTTTATGGCTGCCTGTATTTGTGTATTTCACTTTGTTTTTACACTCTTTAGTGAACAAAGATTGTAAACTTTGTTATATTATTTTTAAATTTGTGTTACTGAAATAAATATATGTTTCAACGATTTGTTGAAGTGGGTGACAAAATATAGTAAATGAAAAGAATGAATAAAATCTGTTTCCATTAAGTCCCACCCAGCTTTGACGCACTAACATTTTATTGGGTATCTGGTTAATGACGTCACATCCGCTGTTGGAAACCACAACAAACCCTCATGGAGGAAGAAAATGATAAAATACTCGAAGATGCTAACTCTGAATTCATCAAACGCAGTTATGATCGAGCAGAGGAGC
Source organism: Nothobranchius furzeri (assembly GCF_043380555.1). Classification (NCBI taxonomy): domain Eukaryota; kingdom Metazoa; phylum Chordata; class Actinopteri; order Cyprinodontiformes; family Nothobranchiidae; genus Nothobranchius; species Nothobranchius furzeri. The sequence continues at coordinate 7,602,734 of NC_091742.1, forward strand.
TGTACACAAAGTTTATCTCTTCCTGTTTGCAGCCCAGGTGCAATTTCTCTTTCGATTGGGGTTAAATTAGCTAGCTGTTGGTGTTTGTAGCGTTTAGCTGCATTTTGTTACCTATTAAGTTGAGTATTATATTTTACACAGTACGTATTTACTGTTACGTAAACAAATGAACTATTTTTGGGTTGTTTTTTTAATTATTATTTTGTAGGGAGTGTGAAGCTAGCAAGTTGGCAGCTGCTTACAACAACCGCGGACAGATAAAGTACTTCCGGGTGGATTTTTACGAAGCAATGGAGGATTACACGTCCGCGATAAAGGCTGACAGCCAGTTTGCAGTCCCTTTCTACAACAGAGGACTCATCCGCTATAGGTTAGGTAAGAAACAGCACTTTTGACAAAGAAAATACGATAGATACTGCTCTACGCGGGCAGAATTAACTACTTCCGCCTATCACTTTCAAAATAAAAGTGACGTTTTAAAGGGAATTTATTATAAAACGACTAATTAATGTCATGTGCAAAAGTTGAATAAAAGTAAACAATGGCAGCTCTTGCTTGTGTCTTCTCTATTTTGTCTTTGTCTTTTAGAAGTTTAGTTTATGTGGTGTGTAAGACACTAGATGGAGCTCTGCGTTTGCAATTAAACTCTTACCAGCTTTGGTGCTCCGAGGAAGCCACTTGTTCTCACACCATAAATCACATTGTTAAATTGACTTTGTACTCACACGTGTTTATGTTACCTTACAGGCTTTTTTGATGATGCCAAGAGTGACTTTCAGCAAGCGCTGAAGCTCAGGCCAGATTTTGAGGATGCTAAAGTGAGCCTGCAACAGACAATTCTGGACCAGCAGCACAAGATGGATCGAGGATACTGATGGAGTCAAACATCAGCATCTTCAGCACATAACCAGGGCCATCTGGTGCTCTGTCCAGGCTCAAAATCAAGGAGAAACCTTTGGATGATGCAAATATTCTTATGAATCGAGACTGAGAACATTTCAAATGTAAACACTCTGTAGAAACAGATGAATAAAGATGAATGAATTGTACAAGTATTAATAATCTGGAATGTTAAGCACTTTTTGCACTGATTATTCTACCTGTAATTCTTTGATTTGTGGGTTTTGTGTGTTCATTTTCAAAAAAATATTGAATCTATTAATTTTTATCCCAATTAGTGTTTATAGTAGCTGTTATTATTGATTTGCCCCATATAAATTCAGACACCAGTTTGGTAGTCGTAGTATATTTTAACTTCTATCTCACTTTTTTGAATGCTTTCTGAAAATATTACGACTCACTGCAATGCATGAAATCAGGGAAATTTACAACCACTTTGTGCATTTAACTCTGAAATGTTTGCTCAGAATAAAACTAAAAATTGACCACAAATTACTCTTTTTCTCCCCCATTGGGCTAAAGCAAACCACAACAATTTTTATTCACAATGAACAAAATTTAAGTTAAAAAATAAAATACTTTTTCTGATGTTTAATGAGATATTTCTAGATCATCCCATCAATTGATTATAAATATAATCTGAATGAACGAGCGGCCTAATCAGCTGCATCGTTTTTTATGTCTTAGGCAGGGTGTTTTTGGCAATAAAACAAACTAACTAGAAGCCAGTTTGAAGTAACGGTGAGAAATCTCTCAGATGCACAAAGATAAAAATCAAATGGACTAGACAGAAGCTAAAAACATCAACAAAAAGTAAATATAGCGATAAAAAGAACAGAAACCTTGTTAACAAGAGTCTAAACTCACCTAAATAACTACAGGTGTTCGGAATCACAGGTGATTAGCAGCCCTGCGTCAGTGTGATTAGCAGACGTATGACTACAGGTGTTCGGAATCACCTGTGATTAGCAGCCCTGCGTGAGTGTGATTAGCAGACGTATAAAACAGGTGGTGTGTCTCCAGAAAGACATCAGCTCCTTTCCCTTCAGAGCTCCTTTGGCTGTGAAGGCAGTGCAGTACGAAGCTGAGCTCTGGTGGTGATTGGGTGCTTTCTTCCACTTGCGTGGTTCCCTTTGGATTGCAACATGAGGAAGCCTGAAATGATGTAAGTTCCTGCTCTTGGTTTTATTTTCATATGTTTTAAATGTAATTTTTAACTTCATTGCCCTTTGTTCTAGTGTGTTATGGAACCTGATGGCAGCAGCCTTTGTCTTGGTTCAAACTTGGCCAAATGCAAAGCTCAGTTCTCAGCCAAGTAAGAAAAATTTACATTAATTTCTTCTTGTCTAGTTAAAACCAGGTCTAACCAGCTCTGTGTCCAACAGGCAGTAATTTGAAGGTTGATTGTCTGGCTAACTTGATGAGGATTTCCTTGGATGAGGCTCTTGCCGTTGGAAACCAGCTCGAAGTTGATGCAATTAGTAAGCAGCAGGTCCCACCATGTTTTACACTCTGCTTAACATTACCAGTAGTGCTAACCTGCATTTGTCCTCCAGATGGCACTAAACAGGTTATGGTTACACCCAGTCTGGCAGCTCGGTGTGGATACAGCATGGAGTCTGACCCATGGGGCAACACCAGAATTTACACTTCTCTGTTGGGATGCTATGTGGACAGCAAGGCAAGCTTAAGCTCCCTCTAAAGTGATTTATTCTGAGTAGCTTCCTGGGGACCTAGTCAACTAAGAATGTGTCTCTTCAGGATGATGTGACCTTCAACGTCGGCTTGAAACTGAAGATCTTCCGTAGTCCAGCTGATGTGATCAGTCATGATGTGTCCCAGACATGCAGCTACACCCGCTGGGCCCCTAAAGAGATCCTCTGTGACAGGAACTACATGGAAGTGAGTCTAAAGTCTAGAACTTACTTTGGGTTAAGGCAAGATTTAGGAGTCTAATAAATGTTCCCTTTCTAGGTGTCTACTTATCTGACTACCAAACAAGCTGAAGCCAAGGGCCAGGAAACAGATGACTCCAAGATTAACACTATTCCTGGTGTATGTATTAAATCCACACTTAAATATTATATACATAGAGGAGGGATTTAACACAAAAGATTTAATTCCCTTAGGCTTCTGGAGAAGAACATGGAATCTGGAAAATGACCTTCTACACCCCTGAAGCCGTGTCCATGGTTCTGAAGGAGGTCGAACAAGCAGGCTACAGTGCTATGACTACCCCAACACGTCTTGTTGTACGAAGCCCTTACCATACATCAGAAACCTACCATGAGGATGTAAGTAGCACCTTAAAAAATACTTTTTTCTTACATCACAAATGACACTTAAATGCTATCAGGTTGCTGGAGTCCCCATGGAGGTCCTCAAAGTGAGCGTTTACCAGAAGGAACAGAATGGAATAAACATCGTAAACTTGGTGGCAGCTTGCCCAACAGGTAAGTTGGGCCAGATCTGAATGACAAAGGACTGAATCATTAAATTAAAACCCACTTTTTACAGGCGGTGTCCTGTTCACTGACGAGCACATTGCTTGGCACGTGCCTCGTCGTGTGACCCCTCTGCTGGAGGGCAAATCTAAAATGGTAGAAATGTACATGGGCATCAATGGACAAAGGCTGGATAAGGCTCAGATGGCTGCAAGGAAATACACTCTGTCAACCACTGACTTCCATATTGTTGTTGAGATCCCAATTGGCTCACCTGATGGCTACTACAAGGTTGGTGCATAGCCTTAAAATTGTAACAAGGGCTTTCAATTGTGTTAAATAACATGTGAATTGCAGAGTCATGCTCCAAACTACCAATACCACATCACCTACACCATCGAGCCCATGCTTGAGATGCTCTGGAGAGCTGATGCCACTCAAGATGACACCAGATACAAGATCTTGTTCCCCATCACAACCCCACCAATGGCTCGCCCTCCTTACACCGATGACCGTAAGTCCTATCCTGTACCTTCTAGAAGACTTGGTGTTCAAGCTAAAGATGACTCTTAATGTGTCCACAGGTACTGTCCCAGAGGAGAGATCCTTCACTGTTTACGTAGGAACATTTCTTCAAGATGTGGAGCTGAGGAACATCACTTTCCCTAATGGAGTCTTCACAGTTGAAGAAAGCATTGCCAGAGGCTTGATGGTTCAGCAGCATGTCCTTCCCAATGGAACAAGTGTCTTCTCTCTCCAAGTCTCCTTTGATGCTGAGGCTGTCCTGAAGAACGTATGTGTGGGGTGTGACATGCATAAATGCATTTGAATGCTCTCTATTAATGCAATTGTTTGCAGAATCCTGAGCCCTTGATCACAACTTACTCGCTCGCTGTGGTGTTTGGATTTGTCGTCTTGCCTGAGGAGATCCCCTTTGCCCATCCAGTGCAGCTAGAGGCCTCTCTGAAGGATGTTGGTAAGACTTGAAGAATCTCTGGGATTGGCACTTTTATTTAATGCCTCTTAACCCTTCATTCTTCCCTTCAGTGCTACCAACACTAGATGGAACCTGCGATCAGGATCAGTTCTACGTCACAGTAACATACGGCAGCCAAGGCAACAGCTTCAACACCCTGGTTGGACAAAGGGAACTGACGTCAGATCTGGCTGATGCTTACCATTACCACGACAATGGAACTCACTTCACCCTTCAAGTCCCTTATGCTGCTGAAGACACAGCTTTTGAGGTAAGTTCATTGAAACTCAAAAGAAATTTGATACTAAATAACTTAAAACCTCCTCCAGGTGTTTGACACCGCATCTATCAGAGCCCGACTCAACCTGCTGCTCTGGGACGCAAAGAACCACTGGATGCTAAATGACTTCTACCTGACTTGCTACTTCCCCTTGACAACTACTAGTAAGATGCACAATTGTAATAAACTCTGCACTTGAGTTGACTTGGTATTAAACACTCCACCTGTCCAGGATGCCACTCCAATGGAACCATCTCCGCCTTGGCTGTGAAGGTTGAATCCGTACCAAACCTCAACCCCAACTGGCTCACTCTGAGAGATCAGTCTTGCAAACCAGTCTCCAGCAACAAGCGTTTTGCTGACTTTACCTTTGCTGCTGACTCATGTGGAACAACAAGAACAGTAAGTTCAGTCACTCATTTAAGTCACAACCTGAAACTTTTGCATTAACTTCCTTGTCTTCCAGTTCTTTGGCAACTACATGCTGTACGAGAATGAGATCGGCCTGTATCATGGTGGTGAGAAAAGAGTGGCCCATGCTTCACCAGTTGAACCTGACTACAGGTACATAATAAAGCTTTATTTTTCTATTGAACTGATCTGAACTGATCTGACTAAAAGCTGTGGTCCTCAGACAAACCATCTCCTGCTACTACCTGGTCAACGACACCAAAACCCTTTCCTTTGACGCCAAACCAAGAAAATATGAGCCAAAAGCTGAGATCGGCTCAGGGCACATGATCGTTCAAATGAGGCTTGCATCAGGTAATACTCAAATGACTTAAATATTTATCTTTATGAATGAGCTTCTGCTTAAACATGAGTCTTTCTCCAGACTCTTCCTACAACCACTTCTATGAAGCTGAAGACTACCCAGTGCACCAATACCTGAGGCAGCCACTCTACTTTGAAGTGGAGCTCATGCAGTCAGCTGACTCTCACCTGGAGCTGATCTTGGAGACCTGTTGGGCTAACCTTGAGGAAGACAGGACCTCTCTGCCCAGCTGGGACATCATTGTGAACGGGTAAGGCAGCTGCTGTTAAAGTAGCTTCTGCACATCTATATATATAAGATTAACTCTGGAACAATTTACCCAACAGATGTGAGAACGCCGATGATGGCTACACTACCATCTTCCACCCTGTTGCCATGGATACAGGAATCGCAGTCCCCTCTCACTTCAAACGCTTCTCCATGAAGATGTTTACATTCATTGAAGACAAGAAGGTTCTGCAACATGAGGTAATGCCTGGCTCTGTATGCTGGCTGAACACCCACTACTACAGTCTGTAAAACCTCTCTCCATCCACAGATCTACGTCCACTGTAACGTCGTCATCTGTGACAATACTAACCCTACTGAAGGAATCTGCCAAGGCCAGTGTGCTAATCCTACTGCAGTCAAACCTACTGATAAAGGAATGAAAAGAGGTAAACTAATAATCCTCAAATATTCCTGTTGAAAGAGCAGCATATAACCTCTTTCTCTTCTCTTGCAGCCCAAAGAAGCACCACAACTCAAGAGCTGATCTCCACTGGGCCAATTGTATTGACTCAATGATTTCAATAAATGTTTCTTAAAAATAACTTCTGTTGCACTGGACTTATTCAAACTTCAACAACTTCAGGGTTTCAACAACTTCAGGGTTTCAACAACTTCAGGGTTTCAACAACTTCAGGGTTTCAACAACTTCAGGGTTTCAACAACTTCAGGGTTTCAACAACTTCAGGGTTTCAACAACTTCAGGGTTTCAACAACTTCAGGGTTTCAACAACTTCAGGGTTTCAACAACTTCAGGGTTTCAACAACTTCAGGGTTTCAACAACTTCAGGGTTTCAACAACTTCAGGGTTTCAACAACTTCAGGGTTTCAACAACTTCAGGGTTTCAACAACTTCAGGGTTTCAACAACTTCAGGGTTTCAACAACTTCAGGGTTTCAACAACTTCAGGGTTTCAACAACTTCAGGGTTTCAACAACTTCAGGGTTTCAACAACTTCAGGGTTTCAACAACTTCAGGGTTTCAACAACTTCAGGGTTTCAACAACTTCAGGGTTTCAACAACTTCAGGGTTTCAACAACTTCAGGGTTTCAACAACTTCAGGGTTTCAACAACTTCAGGGTTTCAACAACTTCAGGGTTTCAACAACTTCAGGGTTTCAACAACTTCAGGGTTTCAACAACTTCAGGGTTTCAACAACTTCAGGGTTTCAACAACTTCAGGGTTTCAACAACTTCAGGGTTTCAACAACTTCAGGGTTTCAACAACTTCAGGGTTTCAACAACTTCAGGGTTTCAACAACTTCAGGGTTTCAACAACTTCAGGGTTTCAACAACTTCAGGGTTTCAACAACTTCAGGGTTTCAACAACTTCAGGGTTTCAACAACTTCAGGGTTTCAACAACTTCAGGGTTTCAACAACTTCAGTTCCTGGAACATAAAATCCTAAATGCATTCACATATTTCAAACCATACAGCAAATGTGTTGAATGGCTAGATCTAAAACAAAAGGTTTCTAATAACAAATGGGAACATGGAAAAAAATGCTATTAAGCTAAAATCCTAGACTGAGAAGTGCAAACTGATCTAAAAGGGTGACAAATCCCTAGTATGAGTTAATCCAGAAATTAAAACTCCGCTCAAATTCTGCCACCCTAAAAATCTCTCCAGTGCTTTACACTAAAGTGCATTGTTAAAGCAAGTAAGGTTGCAGGAAAAGGCTTTTAGTCAAATGCTTAAATCGAAGACTGCCAGTCCCCCTAGTGGCTTGAGTTGGTAGAATAAATACAAAAAATGCTAAGTCTAACACTGAGACATAAAAATTTTAGCGCTTCTGGCCATAAGTGTCTGCCAGGGAGAAAAAAACTGACCCTTAAATCTAGCTAAAGACCCCTGCTCCAAATAAACTGGTTAAAATGCTAAAGCTGCATCAGCATGTTCCCTCCCATCACGTCTCTCAGAAAGCCTTTTGGCTTGGTCACTGTCCCATTGAATCTCGCTATGATCCATCATAAGATGTGATGCATATCGAATCAGTCATCCATCAAAGTCATCAACATGCAGCCTTCTCTCAGCCTGAAGGATGCTCAGATTTATCTCTTTCATTTGGTTTACTGTTCCCTGACAGTTTGGGGGTTCTGTTTGTCACACCTGCTCCTCTATCACCACCATGATGGAGAGTCTGCTCTGCATCCAGATGCAAAGGACTGTCCATCCCAGCCAGAGCATAAGCTAAAGGACAGCTCGTGATTTGTTGAAATCAGAACTTCTTCGGCATTATAGCCTTATGATCGATCCGGGCGAGCAGCCAGACCTCCATTAGTGAGCGTGCTGTACACCGAGTTCCCAGAGCCACTGCAGTTACTCAGAGGGGATTTCTTCATTTCATCCCTGACATTTTTACATTATAAATAACTTTATAAGTGAGGCCTTGGCACAAAGTCATGTAGATTAATTAAATTATACATGAACCTCATTACTGTTTTAAGAAAAAGAGGAAATTCTAGATAGTTGAGGGACAGTTGAGGTGGTTTAATGACAGAAGTGCACATCATAGTCAAATAAATGGGGACTACAGGGGAGTTAATACAGTCAACTCATTGTTTTAGACTAAATTAAATGCTGGATAAAATATTCAGAGTCTGACACATTTTAGGTTTGGTCTTGTTAATTGCAGTCAGCATATTAGCTTGTGTTATGTATGCAAGAAACGAAATAAAAATGAACATTTCTGAAGAAATTCTGATCATCAGTGTAATAATTTAAGTTAAAACAAAATTCTTACATTTTGTATTATGATCTGAAGAAGAAGCGTAATGAAAACAAGATCAAAATGTTAAAGCTGTTTCCACTGGCTCATCAGGGTCCCCATGGTAACAAGTAAGGTGACCAAGGACACAAAAGTAAATTAATTAGTGAGCCTTTGACAAAACGTTGAAAAAGTTTGAAACATTTTTTCTAAATTTACAAAGTTACAAGATGACCGCACACTGTAAATGAAATTATTTGGGGATAAAATCAAATGTTTTTAAAAAATCATAAAATTTAAACTGTGATTGGGTCAAAACCATTAAAATATCCCAATGCAATAATAAGTATGAAGCAGCTGAATATCGTTGTCTTGTTTTCAAATATGTCGTTTTTAAACCCTACAACTTCAAACAAAAACATCATGAAGTCTCTAAAACCAAACGTTACATTAGCTTTTCTGGTCATTGTTGCAATTGTCACATCAGTTCAGTTTGAACACGTCGAGTACAAATGTGTTTTTTCTTAAGAACAAGCCCGTTGCACGGACTCGCATCTACATTTAGTTTCCTGACATTTGAAAACAAGGTTATTGACAGCATATATTGATTAACCTATTTTTCTGTCAGCCTCTCTGATGTTTGCTGCTCCCCAGAGAGCATTCTCACACATTACCGAAGAAGCATTTTTACACACTTGCGTGCAATTCTCATTTTAAAGTGACATGTCAAACAAAGCTGTGGAAAACGTACATTTCGTCTGGATTTAAATTTGCGTGCAGCCAGATAGCGCTCGTAAATGTACATTCAAATATTTTTTATTAAAAATAAATAAAATATGGCAATGATTTAAACTGATTGATCATCAGATCTTAATTAGCTGTGATAGATTTGGTCTTTCACTTAAAAGCTTTAAACAAACAAACTCTAACCTGAAAATAAATATGGCCAGTTGATTCCAAATTCAATATTTGAGGCTTTTTCATTGGCTGTTATTCTAGGATGAGATTGAAATAAACTATTTTTCCAGCCTTTTACCTTCACCTATCTGTTTTAATGATCCATTTATAATTTTAACTTGACCTTTCTTGTAAGTGAAGGCATCTTATTCCATAGCGCAATCGGATCCCATCCAATAAATGCAGGTTTCAGTGGCATGTCCAGATCTTTTAAAATGGGGTGGCCCAGGTGAGGCTATACTTTGTGCATGGGTGGCACCAATGGTTATGCTTTATTTTTTTACCCCAAGCCTTTTGTGGACAATGAAACCCCTATTTAAAGGGAATTCAGTGTGGTGGCACCTGGGGTGGCCAATCACATTCCAAGGATGGCATTTGCTACCCCAGGCCACTCCCTGGACACGCCCCTGGCAGGTTTCATCCTTTACAAACCGTAAATTAGCTTAATTTAGTCTCCAAAGGAAGTTATTTTCTAAACTTAAGCCCAAGCTCATTTCGTTGCTGTGACCCATCAATATGCAAGCACACAGAAGTCAGCACATATTTCTTTCAGCAGTTGCTTTAATGTAAAATTGATCTGCTGGATCAACTCTGAAGCCTGGAAATGAATAAAACAAGACATTATCACCTCTTAATGACCCTACAGATCGCTGTTTTTTCAGCCTGGGGCTGCAAGACAACACTCTACATTGCCTGCTGCCAAAAGGCAAAAGGCAGGTGACAGTGTAATTGCCTGTGTCTGTTATTGTTGCTGTTATCATTATTATTGGGAATGAGTTTTTGTCACAAGTGGCGGAGTTCTTGGTGTCTTGTGTTGGGATAAAGTGGGACATAAATCTGTAAATGGTGCATCCTTCAGTAAATGAGGAGTTTCTCTGATTTTTGGGGATGAAAAAGGCTAAACTTTCTGGCCCGTCTACATTCTCACTTATGAGATGTGGAACATGACCAAAAGTAGGAGATCCCAGATGCCATCCATCCATTTTCATCCACTTATCTGGGGTCTGGTCGCAGGGCAGTAGCCTAAGCCGAGGCCCAGACTTCCCTTTCTCCAGCCACTGGGGCCAGGTCACAGGTGCAAGTGGTCAAAACAAGCTTCTTCTAAAGGCTCTGTTCACAAAGCAAGGCAATTATGTCCATTTTTGACCCCATTCTCCCATTTTGACATTCTTAAAGTAACACTAGACAGTTTCTTTCTCTTCTGCCCTACTGGTTGAACGAGCCAGCTAATAGTAAAATATACCACAGAGTAAAAAGATCCACACTGTTGAACAAAAATATTATTACTTACAAGTCCAGTAGCAACAAAGCCAGGTCACCATCAGTCCATGATTTTTTAGCCTCCTTTAGCTCTCTCAAGCTACTGTAGGCCATGTCGATGTTCACTCTGGTTTCAGCTCTTTGCTTCATCTCCAAAGACAAAACTCTTATTTTTTCTTTCAGCCTCTGCCATGATGTCTTCTTGTGCTTTTTGAGGATAATCGACAAACTGAAAATACTAAGTGCTAGCATTACGGCTAACAGCCTTAAAGCAGGTAAAGTGTGCCCTCTAGGACACTTACTCATGCCACAAAACTACCAGGTGTGGTTTCTGGTCAGCAGAGGGCTGCAAAGTGGTGTCAAATATGAAACTGCTCAAGTTTCTAACTCAACAATCACCGAGATCAATGCTAAAGGTCTAGCCTACAGTTCAAAAAAAGCTTTCTAATGCTATTGTAATAATGGCTCTAAAGATAATCTTATCAGATAATCCTGCTGTGTATGGTGTGTTAAGAGCGCTCTGGTCTGCTCAGAAGGACATCAGGACTGCGCCGATCATAGATTGGGGACACTGAACGTGTTGGATCAAGACGATCCAACACGTAGCACATTGCTAAACTGTAACATGTAGCACATTGCACGCTCCTCCACCACCACGTTTGTTAACTGCAAAGCCATGTTTGGTCTCTAGGTTTTGGAAAAGTTTGCGTATGAGCGAGGAATAATTTAGTAATGTTTACTTTGTGAAGGGCCTTGAGACGACACTTGTCGTGATTTGGTGCTACATAAATAAACTGAATTGAATCACAATGATGTGTAGTGTATGTTTCTTTCATGTGGCTGCACACCTGTAGTAAATAAACATGTGTTTGTGACTTTTTATGGACTTCTTATAGCCAGTTTTGGGGTCTCGTTTCTTGAAAAGTCATCTCACCATTTCAAATCCTGCCACGTGGACCAGGCTTTAGATATAATGTGAGGAGCTTCATCATACGGGAGATGAGAGTTGGGTTGTTGCTCCCCCTCATCAAAAGGAGTCAGCTGAGGACGGGATCGGACATCTGATCTGGGTTCCTCCGTGCAGTGGCAGGAGCTCCATATCTGGAGTTGTGTGTACTTTTTGCATTTCAGTCAGACTTAGCTAAAATCCAGACATTTAATTCAAAGCTAAGACAAACTGAAGGTATTAATCATACAATTTAAGGAGACAAAGGAAGTCTTCCTGATTAATTTCCTTGGCGGCATTGTGCAAAACAATTTTATGGATCAACAAACCAGAATAAGATACAAGAAAAAAAATTCAATCCGCAGATTAATGTAGAGAAAAGTAGATTTTTAAAAAGCACTAATAAAATATGGATCACATATTCTGTAGTTAAGATCAACGGTGGGATTAACGGTTTCGTGAAACATAAAATACTCCAATCAGTTAACCACTTGGGCCAATCAAAGCCATCACTGGAGCCCAGTCCAGCTGAGCACAGCCCTGGCCACTTACTCACAGAATAATATCATTAGAGCTTAGTTAAGTGCTTCTGGACTGGCAAAGCAAAGTCGATTTCCATTTTAATGTCAATCGACATAAAACAGTAACTGACGGTGGCAGCGCTGAGAGCTTGCTTTGTCATAGCAATCAGTGTAAAACAGCAAATTAGACAGAGAGACAAAAGGCAGGGGGAGGTGATGGGCGGCATCTCAACTGCTGTTAAACTTGTTAAAGAAGAAACTTTTTGGAAATAATGAAGCTTTTCTCTTGTTCTCGATGCAACAGATGGATGTCTGGTGGTTTGTCATCATTCGAGCTGTCAGGCTCAGTCACTCGGTTGTTTGCTTTGTTGTTTTCCTTTATTAATAAATCAATATTTATTCCAGGGCATCATAAATCTCTTTTAATTTCATCAGACGCTGAGACAGTTTGAATCATTTGATCTGTGTTTTCCATCTTTGTGGTGCTGGAGGGCAGCGGTCGCATCCTTCATTTAATCCTAATTTAACTTTATTAGCTGGATGTTGTAATCCATCTCTTTTTACTGCACCAGACTTCTCCGCCAGAAAGTTGTTAACGGGGAATTCTGCAGCAAGGACAAATGAACTCAAAACTCACAATCAGAAGTCTCTGCTTTGGTCTTTTCTAAACCAAAGTGCAAAGGGAAAAGCAGCTGATCACAGCTTTAGCCAATCAGAATGCTAGATTTTGCACCCCTAACTGAATGCATTTTGGGATTAAAAGAGTAAAATGATAAAAGAGGATCTGCAGGTTTTCCATATATTCCAGTGGCATTTTTAGTAACTCGAATCTCCATCAAATATTAAAGTGGCAGTGTGTCGTTTCCTGCCACCAGAGGGCAGTGCATACATTTCAGGGTAGTTTTACACCAAATTGCTGTGACTGTCACTAGTTTAAACAGACGTTACGGCAAATGTTGTTACCTGTGGAGCAGAAAGCATGCATCCTCAACGTGACTCCTCAGACTTTGATGGATCTCCAGTTAATTCCATTGAGAGAATGCAAAGCTGATTGTAGTTTCCGGATCTGCTCGGGGTCTTGCGCCTGCCGGTGACGTCCTCACACTACGGCAATAGCACTGAGCCAAATTTGATTGCATCTTTTTTTTCAATTTTGTTCTTTTACATGGGTTTTGAAAAGAGTTTAGCAATTTTGTCACTAAATTCTTGTTTCTTACTACCCAAATGTTTTCAAACAGGGTAACGTAACTTCTGTGAGCCGTACATCCAGCCAATCATCTAGTGTGACATCACCGACAGGCGCAGGACCCCGAGCCGGCCAGAAGGAAACACGGCGTCCCCCAAAGACGCTAGACCTGCGTCCTATGTACTTTACACCCAATTTGTATGGTTATACGTTATGAAGCCACCAATATTTTTCAACAACTTGACATCATTCTATTTATTTTGATGGATGTTTCCAGAGAATAAAAGTAAAAGTACACATTGTCACTTTAAACTTGCATATTTTACATTTATTGCATTAATTGCCATGGGGTAGATGGAGTAAAGTACTAATACTGTATCTGTGTTACAATGGCAGATACCTATACATTAAAGGTGCAGTATAACTGTGGAATCCAAATACAGCCAGAAAATATCCATCTCATTGATTTTCTATTTGCATTTCTATTTTAGAGCACCAAAGAGTGCTTAGGTATGCATCATAATGCATCACTGTCTCCAAGTAGATGACTGCAGGAGTGTGAAAAATAAACCGTGCTTTCATACTAATTAGACTCATCTCTGGTGATTTTTATGGACGTGATTTTTAATTATAGACTGAATGCAATAAAAATACTAATCAAGGAAAGCTTTGACTTCTTCGTGCTCATTAAGTTAATCTCATGCAAAAGATAAAGCATGCATATTATGAAAATAAGAAATGCATTAATTTAACTATTAGAATTTTGTTTTAGTGGTGGAATTTGGAAGAAGTTTGGAGAAATTCTGGTTATTTTTAGCAAAAACAAACTGTTTCGTGATCTAATCCTTTAACAAAAACCAAATGATTAACAGTAGAACAAGAATTATCACAACTATTTCGTCCATATCCTGGTCAGCTTTGCTCTTGCATGAAATCAGTATTTTCTAATCAGCTGCACCTCATTAAATCCTTCCTGCAAGCATAACTAAAGCATTTTCTTTCAAGTGAAACATTTCTATGTTCAAGATTACAACTGGCGTCATTTTTGCACTGATGCATTTTAAATGGATTTTAATGCTTCAGCAGCAAATGGGCAAAGAGTCTGCGTCTCCCCTGCAGCCGGCTGTGTACAAAAGTAACCTGATTTGGGAGAAGCAGACCATATCTGTGATTGGTCCACTTGGTATCTGTTTAGATGCATTTTTGGTGGAACACAGATCCAAAATCTAGCAGGTTGTGATTAAATCAAGTTTTCTCTATTACACTAACAGCTTTGTGACAAACCTGTCTGGGGTGACAGCTGGGGTTTTCTCCAGATCCAAATCCTGAAATTTGAGTTTTTCAAGCTCAATAAAGCTGCTTTCAGTCCATAAATGTATCTTATAGTGCACTTTGAAGTGCATGCTGGTGTTCCGCAGAAACCCCGGTGCTTTTATTCTTCACCCATTTCTTCTCAGTATCTTTTACCCGGTGCTCCTCCTCTCCTCTCATTCATTAGCACGACTCAGAGCCCTCTTTGCCCTTCACAGCCTCCATTAAACCCTTGCTCTCTTCATCTCAACTCTCCATGGATACTGTTTGTTCATCATCCCGGCTAAGAGTCTGAATTGTCGACGTTTTTTTGTTTAATTCTCATCCCGCCCCTCTCATCTTTACTTCCTCTCCAGCTCAGCTGTGCGTCACTCTCAGATGTGTCTCTGAAATGCAAATTCAATCCATAAAAATCAGAGAGACTGTGATAAGCAACAGGAAGGTCTCAAACACGTACATCACGATGGATTTTCTTGTACCTGCTTTAGAGGAAAACGTTTCTTATAAATAGACGTTTGTTCGTGAGAATAATGAAGTTAGGTTACAGCTCCTATAGTTTCACATAAACATTTTAAGGATGTTTGGTCAGGCTGTGCCTTTCAGGGTGAGGAGGACTGAGAAAAGAGATCATTCAAAAAGGAGCAACATAAAACTCAGACAGTGAAACTCTAGGATTTGAAAAGCCTGATAGATCTACGTCCCAATGTCCAAATATCAGGAAATAAGACTCCAGAACCTGCCTTCTGAAGCTCGGCTGTGATGTGGCTCACTTCTAGCTCCTGGAAATGGTGCACCAGTGTTTTTTGCCCCCAAGTACAAATTTCAAGGCATTCATTCCTACTAGAGATCCCTGCAAACGTATCGATTAAACAAGTGTTTCACATTTTTAAGAATTCTGGAGAGAATAGGAATAAGATCCTCCACCAGAGGGCAGTAGACATTTACTGGCCTAGGTGATGCAGGTTTTTGATGAAAGTACTAATCCTGATACTCTAAGGCCAGAGGCGGTTTAATGTGAGTTTGCAACAATTGTCTACAAAAGGATAAGGATTCAAAACCCGATTACATCCCTATTGCTAAATTAATTAAAAAAAACCTGATGGTGTTCTGGGTCAGGAATAAAACTGATAAACATGTCAGATCTTAGGAAACCAGAGTATTTACATAAATGTGAGACAAGATAAGCAATTTATACCACATATATAGGTAAGTCACTCCAGTATGACCTGGTTTTTACTCTTTAAAGGTCACATTTTGTACTGGTAATCTTAAGGGTACAAGGCTGATCTCTAAACTACAAGATTAGCAACAAATACCCACAGTTCAGCAGAACGTCTGAGGGTACTTTACCAGGACCAATGAAACAATCTATAGCGTATGCCAATGCCGTTTTAGAATCTTTAAATTGACATAACTTTCACATTTCATGGTTATTCCAGAATTATTCTAAAAATTCCCTCAGAACGTCTGCATTAGCTCTGTGGCTCACCATTACTAATAACAAATTATTCCGCACATATAAATAACCATTGCATGTGAAATTTAGGGTGATTTCAAAGTTTATGATAACGTTGACATGAACTGCGGTGGAATCCATTCAGAGCAAATCCCCGTTTCTCCAAACTGAGGTTGTTCTAAGTTTTATTTTGCATAGCCTTTTCACAAAAAATGCCGTTAAATATGACTCTAGAATAAAAATGAACAAATCAGAAGACGTAGAGGTGTCCTCGAGTGACCTGAGAGGGTTAGAGTGGAGGTCACAGTTGGTCCTGATCTGGAGCCGAGGAGTTCAGGTCCCTCTGAGACGGACGCCAGGCTGCGTGTTGGGAACTGGATTATCGGACTATCTGTCTTCATAATCACTTTGGGCTTTCCTGGCGTGGACATAAAAATGGACCTTGACCAAAAGGGCTTGATGGAGCGCTTCAGTTCTCCCAGAGCTCTAAATGGGATAAGCCACACAGCAGCGGCCAAGGTGAGGTGAAGGGGATGTTGGCTTTAGCTGATTAATGCAGCAGGAAATCATCATGTTTTAATGATTTAATCTACATGATTAATTTTGTTTCTTATTTGTTTGGTGTTTCCTCATATATGTTTATATTATATTTACAATATGTGCACTTTGTTCATCTTTTGATGTGATTTTTGTTACATCCTGGTTTCTAAAAATAAAGATACTATAAAAAAAATTAAATATCAAGCCAAACATGGAGGTGACTCATGATGCGGTTTACTGTTCGCAGTTGATTTATTACAAGATGTTCATCATAATCTCACAAAAATGGACTAAAATGGGCATTACTTGTTCTATGAACATTTATTTAATTCAGTGAGTTTTAGATTATGTTGCTGCTCGCTGCGAGGCGTCCTTCCAGTATTACGGCCCTCGCCTCTGGAACGAGCTGCCAGAGGACCTCAGGGCCGCAGAGAATGTTCATGTTTTTAAGTCCAGGCTCAAGACCCACCTATTTAGGTTAGCTTTCATCTAATTATTTACTTCTGTTTTATTTCTCGTTTTACATGATCATGTTTATTGTTTGCTTTGCGTGTTTTATATGATTATTTTAGCACAGTTTCATTATTTAATGAATTATTTTACTGTCTATATGATTTTATTGATTACTTATTTTCTTACATTTGTCATTTATATTATTCATATTTTTACTCATTTTAATCCAGGGTTTTCTCTGTAGGGGCCCTCTGCCCCAGGGGGGGAGGTGGTCGACTGTAGCTTCCTGGGCGCTCTATAAGTAGTGTTTCAGTGGAGGTGGGGATCTATGCTCCCCCTCCTCTGAGCACCCTGACAGTGTGGAAGACCTGATGCTGCTGGGGCAGACGGCTCCTCTGATGGCGTTTCCTTGCCTTACAAGAAAAAGTAATTATCAAAATCTTAATTTTATTCTTGATATTTTTATTTAATCGTTGCTTTCATGTTGACACATTATTAAAGTAACACAGAGCTGTTTCCTGCTCCTTCTCCCTACTGGTTGAAAGTGGAATTACAACTGTTGTAAACAACCCTGCTGCAGCCTGCTGTAGCTAGCAACAACAATGAGCTAACGCTAACAAGAGCCAACTGATATTAAAATTAACCATGAAGTATGAAGATCCACGCTGTTGGACAAAAAATATTATTACTTACAAGTTCAGTAGCAACAAAGCCAGGTCACCATCAGTCCGTGATTTTGTAGCCTCCTTTAGCTCCCTCAAACTAGCGTAAGCAGCGCCGATGTTTACTTTGGTTTTAGCTCTTTGCTTTACCTCCAAAGACATTACTCTAGTTTATGCTTCTGCGTCAGTTATCCGTCCTTGCAAACCTGCTGAGAGCCCTCGCAAGGACGAACGGAGTTGAGCCCACTTTTCTAAACATCCGTCAAGCAAGACGAAGAACACAAGCTTATGATTGGTCAGGATGCCGCTTTCATCAACAGCACTGCCATTGCGCCCTCAAAAACAAAAGACGCTGAAGAAATCTAGCAACAGAAATGGAGCAGATTGAAGAATACCTGGCAGAAAAACTATAAAAATATGAACGTTTTATTCATGGGATGAGTCAAATGACACTCAGCGAGTGTTTTATTTGTGGACGGAAATGAAGGAAACTTGGGTTTAGAGTTGGCAAGCACATGAAGAGGTGGATGAGATTGAGGGACAAATTTGCCCGTGTTAAAAAGTATCTCAAAGTTTAAAAAACAATCTAGTGTTACTTTAAAGACCCTTTAACCTCCACCCCATGAAAACTACTCTTCGTTACTTTCTACTGAGACAATGTGTATTTTTTACCATTATTTTCTGGAAACATCCATCAAAATTTTGTTGAAAATGAACTAAGGGAAGCGCAGTTGTTAGAAAATACTGGCGGCTTTGTAACAAATAACCATAAAAATCAGGTCTAAAATACACGGGAGCGGGTCTAAGTATCTGGGCAAAGCCATGTTTCCTTCTACAGGAGCCCATGAATTTACTGTTTTGAAACAAACAATTACATAACTTTTGTTATTCTTGAATGTTGTTGTTTTACACATTTACCTCTTCACTTGTTGCCAGTGATGAAAGAGAGTCTGATGAGATCGTTATTTTGCTAAAGTTTGCACTCTCCAGGGCTTTTTGACCCTAATGTGCATCCGTTGGTAAGGTCTTACTCCAACACAAAAATACTGCCTGCTTGCAACGATTTAGGTATCTACTGCCCCCTATTGCCAAGAAAAATACACACTTTAAGTAGTTATAGACCAGACTTCAATAAAAATAGAGACTAAAACATGCAGTCATGGGGTTAGTAAAATATAAATATGATCAATCTGAGAGATGGAAGTCCAGCAGTGTGGAGGGAAATCTGCTGAAGCTGCGGATAAGAACCTTTCAGGCTTTCCTCATTATTGCTCCCGATCTGTGGCTTTGGACATTTCTTTTTTTCTTTTTTTTTCTTTTTTTTGAGCGAGGCGCTTTTAGAGGTCACACGATTCTCCAGCCAGCTAAAAAGCGTTTTGCTTTTATTGTGGTAATTTCTGCAAATTTATCCACAATTTCCCATAACAGTTGTCATCAGAGCCGAAACAACAAACAATTAAATCGATTATAAAACTGATTTGACTTGTTTCACCTGCAGTCAGGTTCATGCAGGGTCAGCAACCCCGGTCCTCGAGGGGCTACCATCCTGCACATGTCAGCTGTTTCTTTGCTCCTACTCACCTGATTGAAATGAATGAATAATTAACAGGCCTGTGGAGAGTTAAAAAATGGTAAGGAGAGGATTAAATTACTCCATACAGGTATGGTGGAGCAAGAAACACCGAAAACAAGCCGGATGGTAGCCCTCGAGGACCGGAGTTGGTGATACCTGGGTTCATGAATCTGTTTAGCATCTAGGTTCATGTTCCAGAACCCCCTGCAGGTACAGCTGATCCCCCCACCACCACCCCACTCCACTGTGCTGGTTGTATTCAGGACAGCATATCATTGATTGGGGGGGTTGAAGTACATTTTAAAAACAGCAATTACCTGGAAAGGTCACATTGAGTGTGTTAGCAGAAATGCCACCGCTGCACGACTGAACTTCCCCTTTAGGCACTTAAGCTTGAATTTTTTCTTCCACCCATGAAATTAAACCACTTTCATTACATTAAGGCTGAAAGGAAGCTGCTTACCACAATAGTTTTGCAGGGAGGGGGTTGAAACCTTAGTTCGACTTGACTGGATGTGGTGGAGCGTTAAAGCGCCGGGATATAAGGTGTCACAGGACAATCGGATTTATGTCAGAAAAACTGGGATCACCCTCATAAGTGGGAAGGACAAAACAAATCAAAGGTTTTAATTTTTTTCTGCTTTAGATTTTTGTATGTAATCATCATTTGAGTTAAGAGATAGATTCCAGAGTCTGCTATGATTATATTAGTGTTCTAAAGTAGGAAAATCTGGGAAAAGTTGAAGGAAAACGAGCTTCTCTGGCATTTGTTTTCAGGTGAAATTTATGGATTTGTACGTCGCACAAAGCTGCAGGGTCTGCAAAGACGTTTGGCTCTGAACTTCACACAAAATAAAAGGTCACTGTGAGTTATGATGGATGTGCACGGGGCAAATGGGAATTCTCGGAGGTTAGTTTGATGTAGGGTGTGCTAAACCTTTATTGTTTTTAATCATCCCTTGTTTCTTTATGTTTCACTTGCAAGGAGCCAGGATTTATTTTTAATTTAAGTGTCTGAAAGTTTTAATGGATGTTTCCACACTCATTTTGAGTCACAAATATATATATTTTTCATTTATTTAGCTTAACACATGAAACTTTTAAAAGGTTTTGGCAGAAAATTAAAAGTCGTGTCGCTCCAATAAGGTGATTCTCAAATAGATATTAGCTGAAAACTTCCTATTTGCTAAAAACACAATTTCAGAAACTGTTTACGAGAATTTTAAAGTCGTCGATCACAAGGTGGTTAAAAGAGCAAGAAAATGTCCAAATTTTCATTTGAAATTGCACTGATTTGTGAAGAAATGTGTAAATCAACAGGAGTCAAGTGGGAAAAATGTCCTATTAGTTTACATAGAAGGGGCGGGGCTTAGATGGTACTCTGGTACGAGGGCCTCATTTATCAAGCTTGCTTACGCACAAAACGGGGTCGAAAACTGCGTAAGCAACTTTCCATGCAAACTTTGGGATTTATGAAAGAAAACTTGGCGGAAAAATGTGCACAACTTTAAGTTGACTAAGGACCTGGCTTACGCACATGTTGGACATGGAGAGCACCTGCAGTGCTGCTGCTGAGACGGATAACATTATGAAATCCTGCAGCATTATCACTTGTACCGCTTCGTTTTCACACAGAACAAGACCCCCCACATGCACACACACATGCGCGTACACACACATGCGTGCACACCAGGGACGAAATTTTGATTTCAGAAGTGGGGGGGACACAGCAGGCTTGTGCGGATTTGGGGTGGGGGGTGTTATGTAAAGACCCCTTGACACGTCACGTGCCCATCTCAATAATTTTTCCATCCTCAATATATATATATATATATATATATATATATATATATATATATATATATATATATATCAAAGTTAAAAAATGTACAACTCTATTATTATTTTTATTTATTATCATTATTGAAGTGCAGTTTTGGCTGTTGACAATGGATAGGCCATTGTATTTATTGTTTTGGGTCTTTTTTTATTGTTTTTGGTGCAACATTTTCTAACAGGGAGTGAGATTCCTTTTTTATTTAATTTTTGTTTGTTATTTTTATTCATTTAGAAGTTCTGGTTCTGGACATTTCAATGTTAAATGAAGGTTTATTTGTTGCATTTTAAAGGGTGTACTTGCATTATTATGATATATTAACATTATATTAGTGGTTATTTTGGTCTAGATAATGTTGGCAATGATATCGTTTATCATCAACAATTTGTTGGACAAAATATCGTCCAGCAAAATGTGTTACTTTCCCAGGCCTAGTCAAAAGTATAAAAATTATTTATACATAAACGGTCCCTCCTGAGATCTGGCCGTTTGTTCATTTGTTGTGTTAGAGGACATGCTGAACTAATGTTTTACACATGATCATCACCCTAACATTTGAGTGTATAAAAACATATTAAATATGTTTTTCCCTTAAAAGTGTTTAAACAGTTGTTGCATTTCAACACACAAAAAATAAATGGAAAAAATAAGATAAATCTAATGAAAAGTGTACATCTTTGACATTAAGCTTAAAAAAATTTGTTGAAGATGATGATACTGTTCATTTTTCAGAGCTTTTTAATGTGAACATATACATTGCAATAGATAAGTTTACAATAAAGTTAAATGATAAAAGTTTTGAAGTTACACTTCTACTACTACTACTACTAGTAATAATAATTATGATGATAATAGTAATAAAAAAAAAAAAATAATAATAATAATACGAATAAATTGTGTCTGAGGAGTCAGTTATGTTGAGGAGATGAGTTTGTAAAAGTTAGTTTTGAGTATGTTTGTGAAGGAGGAGGTGAGTCTGAGCTTAATGCAGGGGTGTCACATGTTCCAACTTACGTTTTGACTTTGAAAGAAGTCTCTTATATCCACTTTTCGTTTTCTTGACATGCTGCCTCCTGGCTGTGCCTAACTACCAAAGACTCACAAATGAACACTTATTCAAATGTTATGTAATGGAAGCTGAGCTGAGCTCTGATATTACACAGCGTCTAGTTGACGATGTGACTCAGTACCGGTGTTCCCTAGCGGCTCCAAACTAGCAAAACAACGTGAGCACGTTCTGACTGTTTACAACTTGAGTGACAGCAGCAACAGCCAATAATACGTTAGCAAGTATCAGCAGAGCCAATAGATTAGCTTTTGGGCGGGTCTAATAGTAAACCGGTTTCCGTTTCGGTCCTAGTGCTCAACCAAATCCATTTAATGGAGCGTAACATTGTTTTTGGACGGAAAAAAGTGCAGGGGACCAAAACTGCCTTTTGAAAAAGTGGGGGGGACATGTCCCACCCGTCCCCCCCCCCAAAATTACGTCCCAGGTGCACACTCACACACACATGCGCGCGCACACACACACACACAGCCTGAAGTGCAGAATATCAGCAGGGGAACAGACTGAGACAGAACGTCATGCATCTGTGACAGTGTGTGTGTCCTGTCACTGTGACACGATTGATCATGCGCCCTGGCTACTTGTACAGGGGAGATCTCCGTTTGGCTGACTGGTTAGCGCATGTGACTTTCACCCGGGAGTCTGGGGATTGAATCCCAATTGGACCATGTTTTTTTATATCCGCCACAGATCTCTCTGAAGAATTCACAACATTGACGGCTTCAGCAACGCTGTGCCACTCCGTGGATTTTCTCTTATTTGTTTTGCAAAAGCACTTCCTTTCATTTCTCCACCTCACCCACAGGTACCTCAACTTCTGCTTCTGTAAAGTTGCGCTTCCTTGATCTGCCTTGATCTACGGTCGCCATCGTCATTGGCGGAGCGCTGCAACAGCCGGCTTATATATATGCATGAGATCCACAAGGCACTTTGCATTGACTATTTATGGCAGTAAGTGGGCGTGGTGAGGGCGGGGTGTGACTAAAAAGCAGCTGAGAACCTTTCTAGATAGTTTCTGATTTATGAAGCGGAACTTGCGTGCAGCTGTGCGTACTCCATGTTTGATAGATCACAAACCTGCTTGGCGTAAGTACATTTTTAGTAAGGATTCTACGCAATGTTTGATAATTGAGACCCCTGGTCCTGATTTCAATTTCTGGTTTGTGGTCACACAGTTAGCAACTCTATGGTCACAAATTTGCCCTAAAATTTTCACTGGCCCCCATGAACATTTTCTAGGGGCACCACTGCACTAATCCACCATCGACCACCATCTGCCGCAGGCAGAACGCTGACCACTCACAAACACTTCCCACAACCTCACTTTTTTTAACACGGAAGACATTTTCACATCGGTAAACCTGCTGGTTCTGTACGCTTGCATGTACATTTACTGACAATCAATAGGTGTCAGGACAAATTCTGTGTGTTGTTTGGCAAAGCGATGAGAGCACTAAGCACAAAATGTGGATCAAGCAAAATGCTAATTCACTAAGTGATGCACACCTGACACAGGAGCACTGAGGATCGAAACTCATTTGCTAAAAGTAATGAAGAAAAGTAATTGTGTTTATCTGTTTAGGTGGGACCACATGGGGTTCATACATGGGGAAAGTCTGCTGTGTGTTTAACGGTGATTTATGATCATTTTCTGCCTCCTTTCTAACTTTAAGGCTCCAAGAAAAAAAAAACACTCTGAACTTTAAATGTGTTTGAGTGGTTCAGGTAACATCTTCCTGTTTAAGACGGAGCTCCGTCTCTTCGGGAGTCCCCTGCAGAGAAAAGATTTTTTTTTCTTGCTTTTGCAGCACAGCCGCTCATCTGAGCGGAAGTTACAGCAGGGGACAGGAGATCAATGCTTTAAAGAACAGAAAAAGGGTGAACAGGTGATGGAGGGTTTCATGCCTTTTCGGTGAATTTGGATTTAACCCCTTGTTGTTTAAAAAGTGTTTGATGGCACAGGGCTCAAATCTTAAGAAATGGAAAGTTACGTCACAAAGAAAAGCTTTTTCTTCTGAGGTTTATTTCATGTTCACAAGATTTACCCATTTGCATGCCAAGGCAGCTCTTCAACCCAAGCCTGAACGTGCTCTAGTGCAGCCTTGTTTCTGCAAAAACAATCGTTTTTTGCAATTGTTTTCGTTACTTCAGCTCAAAAGTGCATTCACACTTAGTCATGCTGGCTGCAGAGCTGTGGTTCGACACTACAAGGTAATTTTTAGACATCCTAGCCTCTTGCACGGGGAAAACTCTCCGTCTGAACTCCCAGCGAGCAGACGAATCAATAAAGGACATTACTTTGAAAAACATTAACATTTTGGCCTCCTACATGCATCATTGCAGTTTTCTCAAGCAGAAAATGGGCTTTCAAACCTCTGAGTGGGCTTCAGATAATTCCCTTTGGAGTTCTTGGCTTTAGTGACGTTGCACAAGCAGATTAAAAAACACACACAGGGAAAAGAATCACGGCCAACGTTTTTCTCTGTCAGACTGCAGGAGGAGGACGGTGTGGGAAGGGGAGAGGTGGAACGCTCTGCCCTCGGAGGCACCAAGTGACTTGCTGTCATAAAGAGAGTGATATGGTGAAATGGCAGGAATCTCATTTTGCTTCCCCCTTTTCACAAGTGTCATCATTATCGCACACCTCAATGTCCTGGAGGCTGGAGGCATCCGTGTCGTCTCCTCTGCTGCTCACGCTGTTCCGGAAGGCGATGCTCCCTATAAAGGGATACACGCTGCCCGTGAACAGCTCCTTGATGTTATAATATGGAAGTTCTGGGTCTTGACGTTCGGGTTTGGTGATACCCCGTCCCTCCATGGCTTTGTTTCTTTGGTAGTATTTTGAGAACTTGTTGAAGATTATGGTGATGGGCAGAGCCACCACCAGCAGGCCACAGATGATGCATAAGGTGGCCGCTAACTTCCCCGCCAGCGTCACTGGACACGTATCGCCGTAGCCAACCGTGGTCATCGTTATCATCGCCCACCACCAACCTGATGGGATGGTTCCCAGATCTGTGTCCTTCTCTTCCTTCTCTGCAAAGTAGATGAGTGCGGAAAAGATGGAGATCCCAACCGAGAGGAAGAGTATAAGGAGACCCACCTCTTGGTAGCTGTGGCGGACCGTGGCGCCCAGAGCTCGCAGTCCGATGGAGTGTCGCGCCAGCTTGAGGATTCTGAGAACCCTCATGAGACGCAGCACCTGCACCACCCTCCCCACGTTCTCCAAGTCCTCGTTTTCCTCCATGCTGTCTTCGTCGGTGGTCTCCAGGGCTAGCGTGGCGTAAAACGGCAAAATGGAAGCAACGTCTATGATGTTCAAGGGGTTCCCAAGGAACTTCCTCCTGGATGGTGCGACAATAAGCCTGATGACAAACTCTGCAGAGAAGCAGGCGATGCATATCTCCTCCAGGATGGTGAGGACGGGGTCCTCGATGGGCTTCTCGTTGTCGTCCACACGCTGAAACTCGGGCATGCTGTGGATGCACATGGCAACAATGGAGGTCAACACCACGCTAAGGGAGGCCACCGCAATAACCTTGGAGGCTGTGGAGTGGCCTGGGTCCTCCAGCCTCAGCCAAATGTAGCTCCTTAGCTCTGCACACCATGCACCTTTGAACTTAGCAAGGTCTTTATCGAGAGCAGAGAGCTCCTCGAAGGAGGAGTTGAAGCTCGGCTCCTGCTGGTCGTCGCTCCGTAGGTCCCAGTCCCGGTCCTCGATGTACTCCTTCCTCTCGTGGTAGAAGTTGTGGCAGCAGGGGCTGAGGTGCAGCTCGTGGATGCCCCAGTACTCAATCTCCTGGCTGAAGGAGAAGATGCATAGCTCCTCCATCATGTGGATGCGTCCCGTGCGGTAGAAGTTGAGCACGCAGAGGAAAACCCGGGGATTCCTGTCGAAGTAGAACTCTCTCTCGGCCGGGCTGTAGTCGTCGCACAGCTCCAGGATGGCTGCCTCGCTCTGGCAGTGCAGCAGGCGTCCCAGTCGGGTCTGGGGGAAGCGGAGCAGCGTGTCCGGGTCCACTTTGTGCTGCACGCCTCCCACGTTGAGGTTGACCTGGTCCTCCTCTTTCCCACGCTGGTGGAGGATTTGGCCATACCCCATGGTCCTGATGACGGCAGCAGAAACATCACAGATTAATTTACGGTATTAGCAGGGTGTGAGATAGGACAGCAGCTCCAGCCTGGCTTCCAGATGGTTTATTTACCTTTCATCACTATCGATGAAGACCAATTTAATTGGATTGTTTGTGGAGCATACAGAATGAACCCTCCGCAGAGAGAAAATCAATACAGCACACAGGAAATGGGCTCTGTGTGTGTGTGTGTGTGTGTGTGTGTGTGTGTGTGTGTGTGTGTGTGTGTGTGTGTGTGTGTGTGTGTGTGTGTGTGTGTGTGTGTGTGTGTGTGTGTGTGTTACAAATTCAAAAATAAAATTAACTTGAAATAAAAGGAAATAAGTTCAGATGAATTTCAAACACATCAAACAGACAAATAATCTGAATTACTGATAAAAGCATCTTTTCTGGTCGATATTGTTACCATGCAGGGCTTTCGGGTAACTTTTAAAAGATTAAACACAGGTTTTTCTCAGGTTTATCCACCTGTTTTCATTTATCTGAGTGTAAGTATTAAACATACCTGATTTTGTAGCCTGTCTTTCCATGAAATTAACTTTTATGCAGCTGTTTTTTGTGCATGTTCTTCTGAAACGCCGCAGCCGATGTGAAGCTGGGTGGATCACAGTGAGGAGGAGGAGCAGAGCAACATGAGGAGAGCAGGGAGGAGGTGGTGCTGCGGCTTCACAGACGGGACAAGAGATGCCGGAGGTGGGACGGAGGCAGTGTGCTCCCTTTCACAGGGAACGGGGAGGAGCGAGAGGAGGGGAGGAAAGCTGCAAAGATGTGGAGACATCCCACGAGGAATGATTTCAGTGGTTTTATTAGCAAAAAGCCTACAATGTTCCCAAATATGGAGCGGCTGCTCCTTCAGGAACATCTTACTCCTATAAAAGTTGTACCTGCTTTCATTTGAGGGGTAATGTTTAGAACATGTCTGGGTTTATGTGTGAGTGATTTATCTGCAGCTGATCTCAGCTTACAGTGAAAGCAAACCGGTAGATTTGAATCCTCCCTGAGAAAGATGTGCTGGTGGGCTCACGGCCAACTCCAGGCTCGGAGACTCTGTTTGGCAGCAAACGAGAAGCACAGCATTCCTCTGAAATAAAGAAAACATAGCCGAGACCCCATATCACCATCTTCGTACACAACAACACTGTTTCAAAGATAGAAAAACACTTTAATTCCCCTGCAGTTACTCTCCACAAAACTATTATTTTATCGGTATGAAAAACAAAGGAGGAGCTTGGGTCAGCTGCCAAAGAACGGGTTTTCTATCAAGTATATTAGCAAAATGTTTACAAAACTGTCCAGTGAATGTATATATTTATTTATTTGCTCATTTGTTTGTTTATTTATTTGTTTGTTTGTTAATTTATTTATTTTATTTATTATTTATTCGTTAATTTGTTTATTTTTTACTTGAAATGTTTTGCAGCAGTTTCCTAATTAATTTTTATGTTTGTTTGTTTGTTTGCATGCCTTATCTACTTATTTGTGATGTGAGTTTTAAAATGTTTTGCAGCAGTTTCCTAATGATTTTTATGTTTGTTTGTTTATTTATTAGTTGGTTTGTTTGTTTTTTATTAGTTGGTTTGCTTATTTATTTATTTAATTTGTTATTTATTCATTAATTTGTTTATTTTTTACTTGAAATGTTTTGCAGCAGTTTCCTAATTAATTTTTATGTTTGTTTGTTTGCATGCATGCATGCTTGCTTGCTTATCTACTTATTTGTTTATTTGTGACGTGAGTTTTAAAATGTTTTGCAGCAGTTTCCTAATGATTTTTATGTTTGTTTGTTTGTTTATTAGTTGGTTTGTTTGTTTTTATTAGTTGGTTTGTTTATTTATTTGCGACATGAATTTTACAGTGTTTTGCGTTTCCTGATTATTTTCTATGTTCATTTATTTATTTGCTTGTTTATTCATTTTTGTTTATTTATTTACTTTTTTATTTGTTTTCAGAGCTCAATAGCAAAACGTTCCAGCAGAGGCAGCACCAGTGAGGGGCTGGTGGGGACACTGGCCACCCATTTATCTTTGCTGGACCTCATGATAACGAACAGAAGTAGAAAAAAAAAACGTTTTTATTACTTTTTTACGTCCTTGTGTGTCTTTTCTTCAATGCCAAAAACTTTTGTTAAAAAGTTCACCTAAGCAGGCACCTTGCAGCCGATAACAGTAGCCAAAAATGAGTTTAATTCAGATTTTTGTTTCGATCTGATGGATTTTTGTCTAAATGTTGTCAACAAACTGTTAAAGCCTGTTTTTTTTTCTTACCGTGGGATTATGCAGGATTTGATTTGACTCGTTTTTTAATTGAAAACAAATAAAGTACAATTAAACGAGCTAGTTGAAAGCTATCCATAAGCTGGAGATGTAGACTGACCCATTGGTGCTGAACACAACAGTTCCACACAATTATCCCCATCAGGCTGTGATAGGATCCACCTGTGTGCAGCTTGTTAGGCAGGAACCAGTCAGACTGACACGCCTGTGGCTTTATATGAAGCTGCAAACGTAGGATTTCTGAGGTTACCAGTCTCCAGCACGTTGCACCATGGGTCGATTGTTAGGATTTGGGTGTGTAGTTTTATTTGTGCTATAAATTCCTTCCTCGTCTATTCCATATTTGGCTTATTGATCATTTTCTTCTCCTCTCTAGGTGTCTGTTTCTCTTTATAGCTCTAAGCATAGATGCTCAAAAGAAGTACCCTACAATAAGTAAGCTGATATTCTTCATCTTTATTTACTTATGTACTCGATGGGTGTATTAATTTAAACTTGTTTTAGGTATCAGAACTAAATGTTTGGGGAATGTTATGCGAGTTGATGTTGGTCCTCTTGAAGGAAACTATCTAGAAGTTGCTGGCATCATCAGTGAGTTTCTCCTTCAGAATTAATTGAATTTATGTTCTTGGAGAGAGTGGGAGGGTAACACTTCTCCTCTTCCTCAGATAACTCTGCCGTTGTGCTCACACCGAGTTTGGCATCTCAGTGCGGCTTTAGCATGAAGACTGACCAGCTGGGGAATGCTCTGATCTACGTCTCCCTGCAAAACTGTTTTACCCAAAATATGGTAACTTTAGAAGTGTGTTGTGTGTGTGTGTGACTAGGTTGAGTCTGCACACTTTTTAGATGTGGCTTCAACAGATTTCTGTTTGTAGGAGGACAAAATGTTTACAACAGCCCTGCAGCTCCGAGTGCAAGGGGGCGAGGTGTACCAGGTGGCTGAAACGTGCAGCTATGATTCCTGGGCCTCTCGGGAGATTTTCTGTGACTACAACTTCATGGAGGTAGGAGATCGTGATCTGAGCTGTGTGAGTGGACTGGGGCAGTCACTGATGGCCTGTCTTTTTGCAGGTCTCTGTGAGACGTGCAGCTCTGGATGACTATGCTCTGCCTGAACACACCATCCCAAAGACTGGCTCAAAGACAACCAGTTTCAGACGAGCTGCTGAGGTTGAACCTGAGTTTATTCAACTTTAAAATATTGCTTATCTGGTTTCTAACGGTTTGCCGGGTGGGTTTTGCTGTTGCTGTAGAAACGCCCTCTGGATGCAGGATTCAGAGTCACAACAGTTGTGTTTTCAACCCCTGGTGGGGAGATTCCCATGAGTGTGGCTGATGTGCAGAAAAGGGGGTATGGAATTGCAAATACTCCCACACGGCTGGTTCTACGGAGTCCACTGGTGGCACCAGAAACCTTCACCCAGAATGTAAGTCACCTCAGGAAAAACGTGCCAAGTTCCTAACTGGACTTGGGTCGAAATGTGTACCTAACGATGCTCTTTTCTACGTCAACCTTCCTCACAGGTTGCAGGAATTCCCATGAGTGTTCTCAAATCCTCCACAATCTTTGAAAAGAGGTGGCTGGCAACTCAGATCGACACTTCTGCTGCTTGTCCAGTGCAGGAAGGTGATTATCTGGAGCGGTTCTAGTTAAATGGTTCACTTTTGGTTCCCACAAAGCCACGTAAATGTGTACATCCCTCTTAAATACCCGACATCTAATCCACTAATGGAAGTCTGACTCAGCTTCCTTCTCTTCGCTCCTTTTGTGCAGGAAGTGTATTTTTCACCGATGCCACAATCACCTGGTACCTGCCTCGGCACATCGACCCATTAATTTCCTCCGGCTCGTTTAATCTGCTGGAGTTAAACTTTGGAATAAAAGGCCAAAGGCTCGACGCTGGAGAGATGCAGGCCCGGCAATACTCCGTGTCCCTCAATGAGTTCTACATCATAACTGAGATTCCTATTGGAGCTGTTGGTGGCTACTACAAGGTCTTAACTTCTATTTCTTTATGACTGCATCGACCATCTGATGTTGTATACCCAAAACGTGTTCCATCTGAGATGTCTTCTTCTGCAGAGTCGCGTTCAGGATAACCTGTACTACGTCTCGTACATGATCGAGCCAATGCTAGAGTTGCTCTGGACAGAAGATCTTGAAGACACGAGATACAAAGTCTTCCTCAACATCGTCACACACTTCCTGCCACGACCTCCGCAGCTCATGGACAGTGAGTCATGACGGTAAACTGTAACGGTGTTGGCTTGTTGACACGATCGTGCGTTCTTTGCTTTTCAGACACGATTCCAGAAGAGCGAATGTTTAAGATGACGCTGGGACACTTTGCCTCAGATGTGGCTTTAATAAACATAAGCTTCCCCAATGAGGTCTTGTCCATGGCCGACTGCAGTGCCAGAGGCTTTAACGTCTTTGAGTACATGTCCCCTAACAGCACCATGAAGGTCTTCACCCTGCAAGTACCCTTCACATACCCTGCAGTTCATCAACGGGTAAATATTTGATTTGCACTCCAGCTGCGTCTCTCCCTTGGCTTTTATTTACCTTGTCTTCATTTTAAGGCAGAAGATGGCGTTGCAGTCTATTCCCTTCACCTGACCTTTGGTCTGCTGGTGCTGAACGAGCTCGTTCCCTTCTCTCATGCAGCTTCTCTGCAAGCTTTTGTTCAAGAGCTGGGTCTGTATTGTCGTGTGGATTTATTTTATTTTAGAAGTCCTGTTTTTAAAAGCTTTCTTCCGACAGTTCCTCCATCCGTTTCTGGTGGCTGTGACAACCACAACTTCTACGTCCTGGTGAAGTTCGGAACCAAGAACTACAGTTTTCAGACGCTGGTTGGAAAGAGCTTCCTGACCCCCACATTGGCTCAACAATATGGCTACATGGAGAATGGGACGCACTTTAGTTTCGTTGTACCGTTTTCAGCCCCTGATGTTGTGGTTGAGGTATTGCCTGCACAAAGTTGTATTTTAAGTTGTAACTACTTATCAAATTTAACTTATTACTCATGTCTTTCAGGCTATTGAGTCTTCATCTGTAAAAGCCAGAATCGGAGTGGTGTTAAGAAATCCAGAGACGAATGCACTAATCCAGGACTTCTCTGTGGCATGCCACTTCCCAACAGCATTAACTGGTATGTCTTGTTAAATTTCTTAATCCTTGACCGATCACCAACCACATATCTTTGTCCTCCAGAATGCTTCCCGAATGGAACCATGACAGCTTTGGCAGTCAAACTGGAGTCGGTACCATCGCTGAACCCCAGTCAGCTCACCCTTGCGGACTCCAGATGTCACCCCTCTTCCAGCGATGACCGCCATGCTTACTTTGTCTTTACTGTGAATTCATGTGGAACAACCAGAAAGGTAGCAGAACTTGGCTTGACATGTTTAACTAGTTATGGTTTTCTAACTCGTCGTATTTTTTAGTTTTTACCCAACGCCATGTTGTACGAGAATGAGATTTCCCTGCCAAATGCACTCCTGATGAAAAAGGACTCCGACTCGGAGGAACCAGACTACCAGTAAGAATTGCTTTTGAAAGTAACTGGGATTTGACCCTCTGAATGGTAACGCATAACCTCCCCCTCCCCAGTCTGAAGGTAACTTGTCTGTATGAAATCAACACGAGCCAGGCGGTCTCCTTCAACACCAGACCTCGTAGAAGTGAACCATATGCCGAGAACTCAAAAGGCCATCTGGAAGTTGTGATGAAGCTCTCGTTGGGTAGGACAATTTACAAACTTGATGCTCGTCATCAGTGTGGGACATTTACCAACATCCCTGAGCAGAAAGTCATCCACATTTAAATGCTGCTTAATTAAACTCCTTAAAGCCAACTGTCTACTGAAGATACACGTTGATGCTGTTGTCCTTCAGATGACTCCTACAGGGAGTTTCAGCCCTTAGAGGTTTATCCCATAGCAAAATACCTGCAACAGCCGCTGTATTTTGAGGTGGAGCTGACCGGAACCACAAACCCACAAGTGTCCCTGGAACTGGAAAACTGCTGGGCAACACAAGATGACAGGACAACCCAACCCAGATGGAATCTAATCATTGATGGGTACCTAAAAGATTAACTAAACTTTACCAAAAATGTAGAACTAGCTGGAGTTGCATTATTTTGACTGTTTTTCAGTTGTCCGAACCCAGTGGACCCATACCAGGTGATCTTTCATCCTGTCTGGGCTGATGCCAGGATTAAATATCCCTCTCACTTCAAGCGTTTTGAGGTCCAGATGTTTGCTTTTGCTGATGGCAAAGATGACCTGCATAACCGGGTAACTATTATATTGTATACCATATTATATCTTAAAGGCGAAATTCTAATTTGAACCCTTTTGCAGCTCTTTATCCATTGTGATGTTGTGATCTGTGACGTCAAGAAGCCACTAGGTGGTGTTTGTAGTGGCCAGTGTTCTATTCCTGAAGGGGTGACTAAAGGTGAGGCTGACCTTCCCTTCCTAAATACTTGCTGCTTTCAACAGAATCTGAATTCTTCTCCGCAGGTCAGAGGCGCGATGTTTCAGACGTGTACGGAATTGAACATGTGACTGTTGGACCAATGAGTTTAAACCTGTCGTAAAAAAAACTTTTAATAAACCTGTTTTTGAAATGGTTCTGTTAATGATTTCTACCTTATATGTCTAATGTGCAACATGGATTAACTGCTCATTTTCTGCAGCTTTAAACCAACCTTCTACAATTCTAATAAAAATTTCCTTCTAATTAAAATTTCCTTAAAAAAAACCTAAACTGTTTTAGACTCTCATGGTATTTCTTAACTGCTGCTCCTTGATCGGATCCGATCATCAGGTCTATTTTAAATTGGCTTTAAGGTTGAAAATGGACTGAGCACACGACTGACTGCTCCTTTTTTCACACCGTTTTGCCTTGCTGTTAAATCTTTAGGGAATTTGGTGCGTTTTGCATGCATTCTTGCACACTTGAATGCAAAAAAAATATTGGCAGGATAGATTTTAGAGGCTTAAGTGTTAACCAGTTAGGGTCTTTTAAAGCTTCATTCTTGACCCTCTGATAACATGTATCATGACAACTACTTGCCAAGCTGAATTTACTTGCAACATTAGAGTAAACTTGTAGCATTTAAAGTTTTTTTTTTTTTTAATGGCTTAAATGCACTTAAGCACCCGTTTCGCATGATGGAAGCTGGTTAAGTCCTTATGCCTTACTGAGGATGGGCCAAAAGTGCTTGTTTATGAAGATGGGAGCACTTGTGTATATTTGGGCTGGGCTGCAGCCACAACGTCCTTCACTCGGAGTTCATTTCAAATGTTTTGCTTGGTTGGTGGCCTATGCTTTTTGCTGAGTCCAAATAAGGGTTTAATAAAATAGTGGGTGACTGCAGCTTTCTGTTTAAGGTATAAAATTTGAGTATACATCCACACAGTGCAAAGCAGCCTAAACCACTGGACACTTTTAATAAAACTCTAATCACCCAAGTGTGTGTCTGCAGCTGGTAATATGGGCGCTACAGCCAAATAACCTAAGTAAGCACAACAAAGGCTTCAGTCATATGTAGGTGCTGAGCTAAAATTTCATGTGATGGAACGTGAGTTACTCGCAATCCAGTGTTACCAGTTTGAACATTTAAGTGAGATTATGCTCAAGATTAAACCACAAAGGCAATTCAACACAATCTTATTGCAGATATTAGAATAGAAATGTTAAATACAAAATTTCTTAAAAGGAAAACAAGAGCTATTCTATTTTAGAAATGGACAGTTTTCATGTCTCACGGCAAACCTACTCAACCACGTTTTTGGTGCACTTGTCACTTTTTGCCCTTGTGACTGTATATTTCATGAAAATCCTGCAGCTTTGCAATAACTTTAATCTGTTCAAAAACCTTGCAGAAGAGATCTAACAGCTTTTGTATTTGTCTGCAAAAACAATCGACTAATTTTTAGAGTAAGACTTTTTAAAAATTTTGTGACAGGAAGCGTCATCGTGTTTAGGAATGTCGGCCCCCATGAGGGATAAAAATTATTTCTTCAAAGAGTGGAGGTGATTATCCAAAACTACTTTATTGATTTGCAATGAGTAATCTCTCTAAGGGAGAAGATGCAATCCTTGCAAAAATAAAACAATCCTTCCTCATTCTGGATCCTCCTCTCCTTTAGAGGTCAGATTTATTCTATAAAATGTTTCCAGTCGTTCTGCTTGGCTTAAAAGGGCAAAATCACGGTCACAACTGCTTGTGTGGCCTTTTCAAATGATTAAAACCTCCTTTAAATGTCACAATTACATTTTAACAGATTCCAGAGGTTTTGATGGACCGATTGTGTTATCATTCATTTATTCAATTCTGGTCTTTCATTTTACACCTGGTAATAAAGCTTCTGAACGATTTTATTAAATATTGACCTATAAATTCAAGCTGCTTGAGCAGGATGTAATAGATTTGGTGCAGCAAATGAGATAAAATCTTCATCCTGTGGAGGATGACAGCAGAAAGACCAGGTTCTATGATCAAAGGTCTACGTCTCCGTGTAGCTCCAAGACAAAATCTATACATCTCATAAATTGAAATATCAATCATCTGCAACATGCTTGCATTTTTGAGGGACTCAAACTCTCGCTGCACTGGAGACGAATGGTTTCCAGTCAAGGGCCATTTGCCTAACGGGTAGAGCGTAATCCTGCTGACTCTGGCAAAAATTCTGACAGATGGATTTAATTCCATTAAGTGAGCTACAGTGTGGATAGAGAAAGAGCTGATCTGTAGCAAAGCAGTTTTACGTTCTCTGAACAGGACGGATCACGCACGTGTTAGAAAAGTGAGTTAAAAGTGATCAGCCAGCCAGATGACATCGTTCAAGGCCGTTGGCTGCTCATTGAAACTCAGCAAAGCGATTTTTATCACCTTTATGGCTAATATAGTCGTTAATGATTTCGTTTCAGCCTCTAGGACAGCAAGATGACGGTGGTGGTAATGAATACGATGAGTTTCATTCAGCTTCAGAGAAACGGCATCCTTTTTCTAACGTAGAGAAGACTTTTTAGATGAAAGGCTGTAATTTATGGCCCCAAAACAGGCAATAAGTACATAAATAAATGAGGAAATAAAGACATAAATCAATAAATACATGTGAAAATAAAATAAAAAAAGGTAAAGAAATGTGGAAGTATAAACAAACAAATTAGGAAATATAAATGTGAGGAAATTAAAATGTAAAACAAATTAATTTTAGTAAAAAACAAATATATAAGGAAACAAATCTAAGTAAACAAAAATGAAAATGAATATATTTGTAAAGATAGAATGAAATATAACTTTATATTTCAACACATTTGTTTAATTTTACTTTATTTCAACATTTGTTTTATTCTTTCACTTCTTCATATATTTAAATTTTTATTTCCTCGTTTATTTATTTTAATTTTGATTTCAACATTTCTTCATTTTAAATTTGATTTCAATATTTTTTTCCACATTTATTTCTTCATTTAAAATTTTATTACAACTTTTTTGCTTTATTTCAACATTAGTTTTATTCTTTGTCTTCCTTTATGTACATATTTTCCTCATTTATTTATTGAAATTTTTAATTCAACATTTACTTTAAATTTTAATTCAACATTTATTTTTTCCACATTTATTTGTTATTTTAAATGTTAAATTTGTTTAGTTTTTTACCTTATTTCAACATTTGTTTTATTCTTTGACTTCTTCATTTATTAACATTTTTATTTCCTCATTTATTTTAAATTTAATTTCAACATTTATTTATTAAAATTTTTATTTAAATTTTTTTTTATTTAAAATTTAATCTCAATGTTTTTTTCCCCACATTTATTTGTTTATTTATTGCCGGTTTTGGGAGGATGAGTCCTTTATTCCAAATCTCTGATCAAAAGGAATTATTTGGGCTCTTTTTGGAGAAAAAAAAAAATATATATATGTGCACTTTTTTCTGTTTACACACACTTTTTTTTTTTACCTTTTTTCTAGGTTTAGTTTATAACCTCTGGACAGAATCTTAGTTATTAAAAGCAGAGTAACTCTTTTCATACTTTATTACAATGTGAAAATTGGTCTAACACAGACGTTTACACCTAGAAAATATTTCAACTTTTACAACATGGATCTGAACATAAATAACTGACTGACATCAAATTAACCTCTGCCATGAAGGGAAAGAGCTGATCTTCTCATTCGTCTTTCAGTGACAGATTTAGAGTTTTGACCTCGTCTTGCCAGTCCTCCGTGAAGTGTTTTACTCTTCCTCTTCCTCCTTTTAACATCCCCGTGTAGGTGAACTGACTTTTATCATGAGACGTGAGCTCAAGAAGGACAATTTATGTCCAATGAAAACTTGACCAGATTTATCAGAAACTCAAGGATGAAGCAGTCCCTCTGAGGACATTGAATGCACCACGCTGGCAGTTTACTGAACACGAACGCTGCTTTGCTTCAGAACTAAAGTACTCAAATCTCGCCAGCATAAATTAGTAGATAAAAAAGACCTAAATGAGGAAAATTTATTCTATCTGAAAAGCACAAAATGAACAAATAAATGATTCCAATGGCGACAGAGCTCGTATGTCATACTTCTTTGTTGTGGGTAATCAGATTAACTGTCATCCTCATTTAAATCTGCCCAATCAGTCGGTCAAGAACAAGTCTAGGCTGGTAGGGTGTGTGTCTCTTAACCATAACGCCAATGTGGCTTTCAGAAATCTGACCTAGCATCTTGTAATCTTTGCTAAGAGGCAGATCGGCCATAGTCGACATAAAGAGGATCCCTCTTGGGAACTTGGGAAGAAGTGGAGCTGAATTATGAGACTTTCAGAGTTCACATTAGAAGAAACGATGCCAGCTGCTGTAGATAAATAACAGATCATCACACAAACTTATTTCGTTAAAGCGGTTGAACACTGATAAAGCATTTTAATCATTAATTCTGATTATCATCAGTCACTCCGAGTTTTTCATGCAGGCTGAACATGAATAGTCTCCTGCGCCTGTCTCCTGCATTAGTTTCTGCTAGAAAAGTGTGAAACTCTAGGATTAGAAAAGCCTGGCAGATCTATGTCACTCTGTCTCTTAGCATTCATGGACTCACCCGTCTGGACTCACGACGGGGAAGGCTGTTGTTGGTTTAGCGTCCAGAAAGCAGCAGGGAACATCTCATCCAGTAGAAGCTAACTGTTAGCACTAGCAACTCCA
Organism: Nothobranchius furzeri; assembly: GCF_043380555.1. Taxonomy (NCBI): domain Eukaryota; kingdom Metazoa; phylum Chordata; class Actinopteri; order Cyprinodontiformes; family Nothobranchiidae; genus Nothobranchius; species Nothobranchius furzeri. The sequence continues at coordinate 7,640,473 of NC_091742.1, forward strand.
CCGCAAAGCAGAACTCCTCCAGGCTTGTGTTATTTGTGGAGATAAAACATCCGTATTGCAGAGCAAACTGTCAGTGGTAGAGTTGCGTTGCTGTGAGCCATTCAGATGAGAGATGTGCACATATCAGGAAATGAGACTTCAAAACTTGCCGTCTGAAGCTACTTTTTCCTCTGGCTGAATTCTTTGTGCTGACGCAGAAGCTTCTGGGCTTTTTTACGTTCCCGAGCACGACTCACAAGTCATTCATTCCTACTAGACACTGCTGTAATGACTAAATGAGTGTTCAACACCTTTAAATTAAACCCAAACGCAGGTTTCTTCATCCTCTGGCATCCCTGAGCAACAACTCGATAAGGGAAAAGGAAGAATATATATTAGTGAGTTTTTTTAATGAATGATGTCATCACTGATCGATGCACCCTGGCTGTGTGAGTCCCTGCTCTTTAATCCAAAAATGACAGACCTGTGGAGCCTGTCTGGAACACAGAGACCTGAGAGAGCGGCTCAGAGAAGGAATCCCAAGATTTAGGATGATCATTGCTCCACAAAGAGTTTCCATCATGTTTTTAGAGCTAATCAGAGACAAGCTGTTTGTTACAACTCATGCACAAAATTCAGAAGCATCTGGAAAACGTGTTCTCTTGCAATGTTCTCTTTTTCTATATCTTATATTATTTTAATGTGATAGCATTTATATATATATATATTTATTCAGATTTTTTTGTTGCAAACAAGCATTTTTGCAGCTATAATGCACAAATTGGACAGCTGCTTCATGAAATTCTTCTCATTTGGTGAAACCAATCAGTTTTCACTTTATTTTTCAATATTTGAGTCTAAAAAGAAGATTTGCACCAGTGAGCGAGTGGTACATGCTGATTATTACCTGTGTCAGAAAGTACGTTAAAGGGACTTAGCGGTTTCCTAGCGCATGCTATTTCAGGGTCAAGCTGTAAGAAAATCTTTTGTGTGAATAGACGGTAGTTAGTCATTAACAGACCTTGGCTCTCCCTGGGCATGATACCCGAAGAGCAACTAGGTTCACACAGTCGCAGAGGAGAAGGCTGAAGAGGAGGCGTAGCCGCTTTGGACATCCCGAAGATGCACGCGACCAGCATAAGATATTTAAATATACCAGAAACCTGAAATTTTGGAGGATGACAACTGTAGAAAGGCAGGAGCGGCCTTTTGAGGGCTCGGCGCAGGGGTGCACTCTAAAGGACCCTCGGTCGACGTGTAGGTGCAGCCAGAAAGATCAGTCAGCGATTAGTGGTTCAGGTCGACCTTCGACCCCCTCTTTGGTAGGTGAGACACCTACTGCAGGGTGTGAGGTCTCGGGTGCCGACTGTAATGTGGGGCAGCAGTAGCTCAACAGGTTGAGCAGGTTGTCCAGTAATCGGAAGGTTGCAGGTTCGATCCCGGCTCCGGACAGAGAATTCTGCTGTTGTGTCCTTGGGCATTAACCCACCGCCTGCTGGTGGTGGTCGGAGGGACCGGTGGCGCCTGTGCTCGGCAGCCTCGCCTCTGTCAGTGCGCCCCAGGGCAGCTGTGGCTACATCGTAGCTCATCCCCATCAGTGTGTGAATGTGTGTGTGAATGGATGAATGATACACTGTAGTGTAAAGCGCTTTGGAGTCCTTACTCTGAGAGGCGCTATACAAGTGCGGGTCATTATCATTCATTTATCATAATGTTGTAGGATCAGTGATGTCATCAACCCCTGCTTTGGTAGGAGGTGTTCCCACCACAGTGTGAAGGAAGTCAGGGGCAGAGACGACGCAGACACTAGGGCGGTCACTGGCTAGAGAACCTCTAGACTGACTGGTTATCTGGGCAGTGCTGTTGTTGTTTACAACAGCTAAGGTAGAAATGAGGTTCTGGTGGAGCTCCATGGGCAGCGGTTGAGTTGAGTGGAATGATAGGTTTAAAGTGCTTGAGCAGTTCTTCGCCCAGCAGGAAAGGAAAATCCTCGATGTCAGACACAAACACTGGGTGTTTCGCAGACATGCCACCCACTGAAACTTCAAGGAAAGCTACAGACGACAAGGTCATTGGATCTGAAGTTAAAGGATTCATGTCCACGGCGCAGGGTGTGAGCGTTAAGACATGACCCTGTCCAGCCAAAGCCAAGCAGACGCTCTCCCAAAGAGAACGGGACATGATGGTGAGGTCCGAACCAGAGTCCAAGATAGCCTCACAGTCACTGGGATGTGTGGTTTCTCCTTGGGGCCTTTACGGGTGATATCACAGAGAAACTTCAGTGGAGGTTTATCTGGTGATTACCTGACCTGCTAACAGATGCACTGGTTGCTAGAGGGCAAGCGCTAACGGAAGCAACCACACCAGACCTCACTGGGGTCACAGGATGCACCGTTGAGGCATGTTTCAGTTTTGGAGGACTCGTCGTTGCATCTGAGTCATGTGCAGGTTCAAAAGGTGCTGGAGGATGTGCACTCTATTCTGCAGAAGAGAGGAGAACTATTTTAGTCTTTGATGGGTCTTCATCCAAGACACAAAGTGCATAGTTTAACGCTTTGTGCATGGTCTCAGGAGGCCTGCTACAGGACACAGCTCTTGACCGTGGAGCAGCAGGGCTGTGGTCAGCATGGTCACGGCGCGGCGCATAATGGTAAGGTTGAGGGCCGTGGTCACCTGAGTGGGACGACCCCCCTTTTTGAGACTCCATCCATGAGCACCAATGTGCAGAATGTGGGCTCCTTTTAGTTGTCGTCGTCGTCCTCCTCCGCTTATCCGGGTCCGGGTCGCGGGGGCAGCATCCCAACTAGGGAGCTCCAGACTGTCCTCTCCCCAGCCACCTCCACCAGCTCCTCCGGCAGGACCCCAAGGTGTTCCCGGACTAAATTGGAGATGTAACCTCTCCAACGTGTCCTGGGTCGACCCGGGGGCCTCCTGCTAGCAGGACATGCCCAAAACACCTCCCCAGGGAGGCGTCCAGGAGGCATCCTGACCAGATGCCCAAACCACCTCAACTGACTCCTTTAGATCCGGAGGAGCAGCGGTTCTACTCCGAGTCCCTCCCGAATGTCCGAGCTCCTCACCCTATCTCTAAGGCTGAGCCCGGCCACCCTACGGAGGAAACTCATTTCGGCCGCTTGTATCCGCGATCTCGTTCTTTCGGTCATTACCCAAAGCTCATGACCATAGGTGAGGATTGGGACGTAGATCGACCGGTAAATCGAGAGCCTGGCTTTCTGACTCAGCTCCCTCTTCACCACGACAGATCGGCTCAGCGTCCGCATCACTGCAGATGCCAAACCAATCCGCCTGTCGATCTCCCGATCCCTCCTACCCTCACTCGTGAACAAGACCCCGAGATACTTAAACTCCTCCACTTGAGGTAGGACCTCTCCCCCGACCCGGAGGTGGCAAGCCACCCTTTTCCGGTCGAGAACCATGGTCTCAGATTTGGAGGTGCTGATCCTCATCCCAGCCGCTTCACACTCGGCCGCGAACCTACCCAGCAAGAGCTGAAGATCAGAGCTGGATGAAGCTAGGAGGACCACATCATCTGCAAAAAGCAGAGACAAGATTCTCCTGCCACCAAACTCGACACACTCCACACCACGGCTGCGCCTAGAAATTCTTTCCATAAAGCTAATGAACAGAACCGGTGACAAAGGGCAGCCCTGGCGGAGTCCAACCCTCACTGGGAACAGGTCCGACTTACTACCGGCTATGCGGGCCAAACTCACGCTCCTCTGGTAAAGGGACTGAATGGCCCTTAACAGAAAGCCACCCACCCCATACTCCTGGAGCGTCCCCCACAGGGTGCCCCTGGGGACACGGTCATAAGCCTTCTTCAAATCCACAAAACACATGTGGATTGGTTGGGCAAACTCCCATGCCCCCTCCATCACCCTTGCAAGGGTATAGAGCTGGTCCACAGTTCCACGGCCAGGACGAAAACCACATTGCTCCTCCTCTATCTGAGATTCAACTATCGATCGGACCCTCCTCTCCAGTACCTTGGAGTAGACCTTTCCAGAGAGGCTGAGGAGTGTGATCCCCCTATAGTTGGAAGACACCCTCAGGTCACCCTTCTTAAAGATGGGGACCACCACCCTGGTCTGCCATTCCACAGGAACAGCCCCCGATGACCACGCAATGTTGTAGAGACGTGTCAACCATGACAGCCCTACAACATCCATTGCCTTGAGATACCCAGGACAAATCTCATCCGCCCCCGGGGCTCCACCGCTGTGTAGTTGTTTGACTACCTCAGCAACTTCTGCCCCCGAGATTGGACAGTCCATCCCCAGGTCTCCCGGCTCTGGTTCCTCCTCGGAATGCACGTAGGTGGGATTGAGGAGCTCCTCAAAGTATTCCTTCCACCGTCCGACTATAGCCTCAGTTGACGTCAGCAGCTCCCCATCCCCACTGTAAACAGTGTGAGCGAGTTGCTGCCTCCCTCTCCTGGGGCGCCGGACAGTTTGCCAGAACCTCTTTGGAGCCGATTGATAGTCTTTCTCCATGGCCTCACCAAACTCATCCCACGCCTGGGATTTTGCCTAGGTAACTGCAACTGCTGCACCCCGCTTGGCTATCCGGTACCTGTCTGCTGCCTCCGGAGACCCACAGACCAGCCACGCCCTGTAGCCTCCTTCTTCAGCCTGACGGCTCCCCGAACCTCTGGTGTCCACCACCGGGTACGGGGGTTGCCACCATGACTGGCACCGGCCACCTTGCGACCACAGCTAGCAACAGCCGCCTCAACAATCGCAGAGTGGAACAAGGCCCACTCGGAGTCAATGTCCCCCACTGCTCTCGGGAAGCGGTCAAAGCTCTGCCGGAGGTGGGAGTTGAGCTCCTTTTAGTACTCACCGAATCTTTAGCAGAAAGGGAGTATTTGAACCGAGAAGGTTTCGGATACTCCAACCCCAGATACTGCTTCATGGACTGTGACTTCGGAGATGCTCGTGACAGAGCGTCTTGAGCCTCGGTCTCAGATGGATCCACTTGGACCAAAAGAGAGGACTCGGCGTGGGAAGCCAGACCTGTAGAGGACTCTTGAGTGGTCAGTGATGTACAGTTTATTTCTTCTGAAAATATTACCTGCCATTCTTCTGAGTTGAATCATGGTTGTTTTGTTCACATCAACGGCATTCATAGGCCCGCTGATGAAAGGATCGAGATTCTCAAGAAAAAGTTCTTTAAAGTCGCCATTGTCTTCCATATCTAGTTCATTTCAGTAACCAAAGAAGGCATGGAAAAGGTGTCTGTAGAAGACATCTGGATCTTCAAATGAAAGATGTTTGACTGACATTGCAAGTCTTAAACCTGCCGTGTCTGCCGTTCCTGTGAATTCCTCCTTCAAAGCTTTGCAGAGAAGGGAGTAGTCACTTTTGACTTCAGGAATTTGGCGATCAATGAAATTACTCACCACAGTGGAAGAGGTGAGCCCGATCAAGAAAATTTTATCAGACAGAGAAGTTGGAAACCTTTCAAAATGGTGTTCAATTTCTCCAAAATATGAAAAAAAAAATTCTAAATTTTGCCAGTAAAACACGGGTGCACGGAAGGAACGTCGTGGCACTGGACTGGAAAGAATGGAAAGTCACAATCCACGTCATAAAATCGTCACTTAAACAAATTAGCTGTGTTCTTGATCTAAAATATGCAGGAAACGTGCTGGAGGCAGACTGCAGCGCCAGGTATGTTGGCACTCTGAAGTTGCAAGTGGAATATTCTGGCCACATGGGGTGATAGAAGCTGAGTGACACTTCATTAACCCTGTAAAGGGTCATTTTAGCACACCCTGGCTCAAGAAATTTATTGAAAACTATGAAAAAGTTGCAAAGTATTCCTTTAACCTGCAAAAATCCCACAGTGAAAAACTAATATATATTATAAATGATTGATTTGTCTGATTTTGAGTGTGTGGGACTTAACCCGAACCAAACTCAGCGTCTGTCTCCACCTGCTGGTCCAACATTGTCCTAATAAAGCGTCCACTCCCCATGAACAAAGATTTTTTTTATTACACTTTAAACCTTCCATTCATGTTGAATCCAACATAATTCTTTACATTACCAAAAAGAATCACTGTCAACGCTGCATCATAAATATATAGCAATCTCATATATACTTTTATTTGTACACATTCATTTCAAAAATCTGTTTTAAAACTTGTAAAAATAAAGTGTACAACAAACCAGCCACATAATCTGGGAGGGTTTTAGATATGAGCCCTTCTGCCGTAAAGCGTTTGATCTTCTTCCACTGAGATGTATTATTACACAGCCATAAAAGTAAAATGATTTTGACTTTTTCAAATTAAATAAAAGATGTAAAAAAAGGTCCTTTTGGATGAAAAGATGCTGAATAAGTGTGTTTATAACAAAAAGTGGAGTGTGTGTGTGACTGATGGTGTAAAAACGGTGAAACTGAGACGGTTTTGGTCATAAAGAGATCAACAGGAAGACACCAAAAAGCATTTTTCTCTGTGCTTATTCTGCCTCTCCTGAGGCTTTAAACTCTTTCTTCTCTTTGTTCTTTTCTACAGTTTAATGGCACAAAATTCCAAATCCTGACGAGTTTTTTTGTCCTCGTTTTGTTGCTGTTCAGTGCCAGTCTTCATCGTCATCATCCTCTACTTCAGATGAGTCTTCCTGGCTGCTGATCTCCACCTGCCGCATCGCTGCTTTTCCAATTCCTCCCTGATGAGCCGCCGCCGCCGCTGCCGCCACCTTCCTGGCTCGAGCCTGAGCTGCTGCCTGCTCCTCTTCCTCCTTCTGACGCAGCGCTGCAGCCTTCTTCTCCTGCTCAGCGTGACTTTTCATGTGGGCGCTGCGACTTTTCACTTTATAAAACACCCTAAATGGAAACACAACCAAATTAATATTTACACTAAGGCTGAAAGCTACACAGAAAACGCATTTAATGGACTTCCATCGTAACTTTAACCCGTTGCTTTGCTCTGGAGAGCTGTAAAAACATCCAGGAACTTTCTTTTTCCAGTTTAATGTTTTTGTTCAGTCCTTTTTGTTTAGTTTTTTTATGTAAAACACAGAATATCTGAAATTTTTAATAGAATAAAATATGTATGCCAAAAAAAAAGATGCTGGTTAAACTTTAAATAATAAAATTTCTGCTCTACAGTGACACCCAGTGGTGTAATGCTGTAACTGGAAGACAGATATGTTAAAGTTAAATCATTTTTAAAAGTTTATTTAAATTTAATTATATATTACATAATATTCTGACATTTCCCCAGATTTTTAAATATGGAAAAACTATTTTTAATTCTTTAACTTTAGCATGTTTTTTATAATTTATATATAATTTTATAAAGACTTTTCTCATCTTTTAAACAAATGAAATGTGTAAACTCACAATAACCACCATAATCAGGTTTTCACTTCAAAAATCCTAATTTTCATGCAACCATCAGTTTTTTAAGTTAATTATCAGTGCTTAACCCTCAAAACCAGAATGGGTGCATCTCTAAAAAACTGGGAATTTTCATTTTAATCAAGAGAATCAGATAGAATTTGTTATCAGTTCGGAGACAAATGACAAGTCTGCATCCCACCTGCCGCATTTCTTGCACGGAAACACAGCGTCTGGATCCTGCGGGGGCTTCGCCGGCCCTTTGGGCTTCTTTGCTGCAGGATCGGCTCGAGGCCTGTGAGGTCCGGCTGAGTGGTGAACTTCTTTCCTCGCAGCGTCCGGCTCTTTGATCACCAGCACCGTTCCTGCCTGAAGCAACACCAACACACTCGTGTAAAAGTAGAATAAAAAAGCAGGTTTTGGTGTGAAAGCTGCTCTGAAATACTCACGTAGTCATGAACCTGTAGTGACTGAGCTACCCTCGCCTGGTGGCTGCTCTCGTGGCTTTTGTCGCTCTTGTCCTCCTCATCCGCCGCTCCCGGAGTCGGTTTTGGCTGCTGTGAGCTCTGCGATCAACCAGAAACATTTGATTCCATTTACAGGAAAAAACTCTGTTTTCTTCTGTGGGTGAGTTCTCGCTAAATCCCTTCTGCTTTTCCCACGCCGTCGTCTCGACTGATTGCCGTTTAATCCACCGTTTTTCTGCCTAAAACGCTAAAAAGAAGACGAAAGATTCGGCTCTACCTTGACGTCCACCGCCGTCTCCCAGTGCTTCTCCAGCGGTGAAGCAGGAGGGCCAAAGGTCACGCTGCCGTTTCGCCCGGCTTTCACCTGCTTCTTATACGTGTAGTAGAACTCCACGCACTGAGCCACGGTCTTTGTCCGCACCTTTCAGGCAAAAGCAAACGCACACGATCTAAAGAGTCTACCAGAACTCCTAAAAAGTGCTCATTTGCTACGGTTTGAGCGTTTAAGAGTTGTTTATTGACACATAAGCTGCAGTCTTGAGACGCATGACCGCTACTGCTGATGTTTCTACAAACCAGACTTCCTGCCACAAAGAGGATGTGATTTATTCAGTCTGATTATCTTGTCTTTTTAACCTTTTTTTTATAAAAAAAACATCAGCAAAAGCCTGTTTTTCATTACGTCTGAGAACAATAAATGATCTAATCCACAAAGAAAACCAGATTTTTTTTTCATGGGTAAAAAAAAAAGCTACTTTACCAGTTTCTGCACCAGAAAGAAGTCCTTCCTGTAAGCGCTGATCCCCTTATTAAAGTAACACTTCTCCTCTGCAGACCAGCTGTCGGAGCCTGGGGGGCGAAAACACATAAACACGATTTACGAGAAAAAAAATTCACATTTAGAGGGAAACTAAAAGCTGCAAAATACAGTAAAGGCAAAGAGGAGGGATGTAGCGTTTTGACCTGAGTAGTGATAACCTTCCAGGTGATGACCTCTGGGGAAAACAGAGTCGTGAAGCATCAAACGCTCCAGTGTTTCCTTTGCGGAGAGTTTGACAAAACAACTTTTAGGAGAAGTGAAAATAAACTCCCATCTGAAGAATGCATGAAAAACGTGCTGCAGCAGGCGCTTCGGCTCAAACGAATCACCGTTACTCACGAGGATTTTGCCTCCACATTCATGTAAACAGTGTAGAACCAGCTCCTGGTTGGTTCCTCCCCCACTCAAAACACTGGAACAAGCCATGTTCATCAGATCCTCTACTGGGCACGGGAGGCAGAGGGAGAGCATTCATAAACACACACACACACGAGATACGAGCAGCGGTTTGTTCTGTGGGAGACTCTTACTGCTATCCCGGGCTCCGGGATTGAAGTCGGATGCATCCGACGGGAGCCAAACCAAGTCAGCTTTGTGCTGGTCGAACTGGGAGGAAGGCAGCTGTTGCAAATCAGGGATTTCTGCCTGGTACTGCTGTCCGATGTTGATCCGCCTGGATGTGAAAATAAAAAACGCGTAGATTCGTGAAGATGTGAGGAACACCCTAAAAACAGCAGAAACCTGCTTCGATGTGGGGCTCACGGTTCAAGGCACACGGGTGTGGCATCAGAGATCAGGGGTAGGACTGGCGGTGTGATGTCTGAACTCACTAAAAGAAACAAATGATGGAAAATTTATTCATTATCCCCCAACAAATTATTTTTAAAAAGCGGAACAGCTTAAAGGTATCCGAGAACCTGAAGACTGGCTGGAACGCAGCAAGCTGCACGTGGCAGACTTCGGTGTCGCCGCTGGGGGGGGCGGCGGCGGCAGGATCTGGTTGCTCACGGCGATGTTGGTGAGGAAGGCGGAGAAGTAGAGCCCCGTTCCCACTCGGATAGGTGACAGGATGGGGGGAGGCGTGTACGGGGGCGGGGCGTGAGGGTTGTCCGGCATGCGAACCGGAGAGCGGAGGTTGCTCTGGTAGGGAGTGATGCTGGAGTAGACGGAGGCGGGGATGAGGGTGGAGGGTTTGGGAAGAGGGATGATGAGAGGCTCGGGACGAGTCCGCCGCTTGAACTTGGACTTCCCGTCTTCATCCTGCCCTGGATCGTTGTCCTCGTCCTGGAACGAAGCGCAGCAGCGCGGTGCACGTTAAAGCTCCGAAAGCAGAAAATGTAAAAGTAAATAAATATTCTAACTGAGAGACTCCGTCTCAGCAGTCCACTAAACCATGGAGTAAATAAAATTACATTTCTGACCAAAACACTCCAGCGGTCTCTTAAACCACTGCAGCGTGAGCCAACACTTTACCTCAACTCTTAGTGAATCTTTCCTCTTTGATCTCTAAATGCACCAAATATTCACTCCAACCTGGGAAAGCTAAATCCAGTTTGTGCATTGAGCTTTTTTTCTTTTGATCTTAGCATAAATTTCACAAACCTCGAGGCTCATCTCTTCAGCAAACGTTCTTAAAATAAAGACTGAGGTGTCCGTGAGGTTTCTGGTTGCCGTGACAACCTGGACTTGGAGGTTACGTGCGGATCCGAGAACCAACCTGGCTGAAGCTCCCGGCGACCGTGTATTTTTGCGACCGGCGACGAGCCACGATGACAGAAGGCTTGCGATCCGCCGGTCCTGCAGGTCGCTCGCCCGCGCCGAGCCGCGCCTGAGACCAGCCGGCCACGGCTTCCGCCTGGCCCCCCTGCACGGGCACGGACACGGGAATGACCAGCGGCGTGATGGAGGCCTGCCTGCAGGAGGCGCCGTCCTCTGTCTGAGACACAAAGCCAGAGGATGAGGAAAAATGGGACACATTTTCAAACTTTAGAATTAATTATGAGAATGAATCCCAGATACTTCTGGTTAAAATAACCAGAAATAAACTTTTAAGCTGGCCTAAATCCCCTTTATTCTTTAAATTAGAAACATGACATCACAGCAATTACTCCTTATCTCTTCATCCAAAAATGTGCATCTAACCAACCACAGACCAACCGTTCTGGCTCGTGAATAGCCGAGATAAAACCGGTTTGGGGAGAACGGGAGTGTAGCCCTGCAGGTTGACAGCCCGGCCCCTCCCTGCCTCCGCCGAGCAACTGGGAGAAAGGCCTGAGGAATGTGGAGGTGTGCAGACACGCAGCTGCTCCAACCGTACGGTCGGCGTGCTCGCTCTGCACCACAATCCAGAACGAGCCTCCCAACTCGTCCGAGGCGGAGAACCGCGTCCCCCCCCCCCCCCCCCCCAACCCGCATCTGAGTATTTACCTCCCTCGTAGCAAAAGCTGCTACACAAGAAAACAACTTGTCTAGGTGGGGGCTCCGCCTACTTTGTAAACATTCTAAATCCTGAATGGCGACAGGCTCGGCTTTCTCACAAAGACAATAACCTCCTTCTTAATGTTGAATAAATCCAAAATCCTATCTGTTGTTGCAGCAGCTGCTCGGCTGGTCTGCAACAACCTTCGGCGGCCGAGGCGCGACAGCTGCAGCAGTCGGATAAACAATCGTAAGAAGGGATTTTGTAAACCAAAGGGAAGTTCTGTATTGAAACAAGGCTCTTCCTCTTTGCTCAGCCGTTCGCAAAATTAAAAAATCTGCCATCACTTGCACAAATCAGTAAGCTTTGCTGTTCCCAGTTAGCCTATAGCCTGTTTTAAACTCTTTTTTTCTGCTGTTAGTTACAGTTTTTAAACACCTTAACCACTTTAGCAGGCAGAGACTCCATTTCTGACGCCTTCTGAGCCAAAGTCTCCAGGTTTATCTCCTTGGATGCTCTCCTCCTCCGACGGGTGATCTGTATGACTCCTCCTGACGCCGCTTGGCTCTCCCCTCCTCTTGCAGCCGGAACCACTCCATTCTGGGATGGAGATGGCTCTTTGGTGGCTTGAGACCAGATATTTGTGGAAGGGGGACCCAGCGGGGACTGTCCCTCTCTGGAAATGCGACGCGAGCGCCGAGGGCCAGCTGGCGCCACCGCGTCAACCTTCTCGGAGTGCTGATCTAGTAAAGCGTCTCCCGTTTGGGCCTCCGGCTGCAGCTCTCCTAGTTGCACCTCTTCTGTTTTAACCCCAGAGTCGGGAGGATGAGACTCGGGATGCTGATACGCTCCAAAGTTTTGAGTTTGTTGTTGTTTTGGTTGCGCCTGAGGTTGTGTTTTCTCTTGTTGCTGTATCTGCTGTTGCTGCATTTGCTGTATCTGTTGTTGGTGATACTGTTGCTGCTGCAGCTTCTGCAGCTGTTGCTGCTGCATTTGTTGCTGTTGGATTTGGTGCTGCTGCTGCTGTAGTTGAAGGTGGTGTTGCTGGTGCATATGCTGCTGTTGTTGTTGTTGTTGTTGTTGTTGTTGTGGCTGCTGCTGATGCATTTGTTGCTGCTGCATCGGGTGAATAAGCTGCTGCTGAGGCTTAGGCTGCTCCCCGTAGATCGTCTTATTTCCGGGGAAAACTGAGTAATAATTAGACGAGAACTGTTGCTTGTTGGGTCTGAACAACGCCTGAAAAGGCTGCAGAACGGGTCCCTGCAGCGTGTGAGGGGGCACGTGAGGTTGACCCTGGCTGTGCTGGTAGGCCTGTAGCTGAGCCTGATGCATCGCCGCTGCAGCATGCTGCTCCCACTCGAGCCCCCTCCCCTGAGTTTGAGCCTGGGCGGCATCTCTGTACTGCTCTACCGGAGCCGGCAACTGGTTCTCCCCTCCCATCGACATGGGGACCCCTTCGTGGACTCCTTTGTGGAAGGCCATCTGATCCCTTACATTCACACCACTCGCGTAGGGGCCGAAGTTCTGACCCCAGGCTTGCATTGGAGCATCCTGGGACCAGCTGGACGCCTGTAAGGAGTCCTGCATCCACTTCACCGGCGCGCCCTGCTGATAGTGCGGCAGACTTTGGTGCCCTTTCTCTGGGTTGTACACACTGGAGCCGCTGGCAGAGTCACCGTGGCTCGGCTTTAAAACCGGAGGGCCCATACCATAATAAACCTCCCCCGAATGCTGCACGCCCTCTTTCATGACTGGAGTCTGATGCTTGCTCTTGTCAGTATTAACCTGAGACGGGAGACTCATAGCAGTAGCCTTTAGAGACGATGTCCTTAGTATGAATCTCGGAGTGTGCAAAACTTGGGTAATGCCTCTGTAGTGTGCTCGTGGAACTCTTTTAATTGTGTATACAGAGGGATCTGGGAGGAAACATAAATCCCAAAGGAAAGTGCAGGGTGGGGGAACATGCGGCCCACTTCTCAGCAATTAAATGCGAGAGGTCTGCTGTCCATTCTTCTCATCTTCCTCAGGGAGCCAGACCTTATGAGAAAGAGAGAGAGGGGAGTCGTAAATTTGTTTTTATAGGAGGAGAAGCGTAAAGAGTTTAGTCGACATGCAGTCGCCTGCAGCAAAGAGGAAACTGAGGCCTACACTAGCACACAGCCCCGTGCGAAAAGTGAAATTAACACGCAGGGCAGAGGATAAAAGCTGTATTTTGACGTACAAGACCAGGTGCGTGCAGAGGAGACGTTACAAGCTGAAGTTCTGCGGCGGCAGGTAACAGGAAGCGCCCGCAGAGGAGCTGCCATTTGGCACAACAAGAAATACAGGAAACGAAGGGGCTCGTGCAATCACCCGAGCGATAGCCAGTAATGTAATGTTACAAATGAGCAACAAGGAAGCGTCAGAGGAGCTGCGTGCAGTCAGACAACGCCGCAGATTAATGCGCATTATTCAGGACAGGGAGTGCGCCTACCTTATCAGAATAGTCCCCGAGCTGCTCCATGGAGTCCCGTTGGTTTCGATCAAAGTCGACTTGCACGCAGCTCCATGCAGGGTTTGTGCGCAGCGAGTGTCATAACTCTGACAACTTTCCCATCGAGTTTCACTGACTGCGCACAATATGGCGACTTAGCGATAACACGGAAAGATACCCCGCACAAGTTGCCCCGACGGGCACGGAAGGCTCCTCAACGGCGTGGTTCCAACGTTGCACAGCGTATCTGTAAAAACGCACACTTCCAGGAAAACATGTCCACAACTTTCCCCCAACACACACTCCACCACAGCCGTCTCAACGGGTAAAACAAGCATGAGGCAAAATGCTGCCGCGCTGCGGCGGCTGCTGGTATTTTCTCGGATTTCAGCACTGTCGCGTTTCAGTTCCGCTGTGTCGAAAAGGCTGCTGAGGCTTATCCAGACTGTTCAGAGCGCTGCGAAACTGCGCAAATGCGCAAAAACTTGGAGGTCCGCAAACGCACCGCCTCACCCCAAAACAGCTCGATTCACATCCTGTTATCCAATCCCATCGTCTAGCCACGCCCATTGCTGTATCCGCGTGCGCTTGTTTAGATGTCGCGAACCGCCCGGAGGCGGGGTCTCATCACACGGACTGATCTTTAGAGGACGACGCCGAGATTTTAGACACGCTGAGGTGAAATCCAAGCTCGTTCTTTATTTTTATATGCTTTATGCGACAGAAATTAAATTATAATCTATTTTTTGAGAGCGTATTCTATTAAAAACCTGTTAATAGTGAAGTGGTCGCCAATTGTGGGTCGTGAAACACTAAAATAGAGATTGTATATAATTTACAGAAATAAAAAAGAGAAAAATGAATGCTGTTCACTAAAATTGATGTAAATGTTAAAAAAGAGTAAAAATAGAAATAAGTAGTGTAAGCAGAGTCAAAGCCAGTCGTGTGTTCAGTATTCACTTGTTTATTCAGCTTTTGAGCAATGTTTGTACACTTCTCAATGATTGACTTTATCATTTTGTGGGTCAGAAGCTTAAAAAACGTTTAAGAATTTTTTTTCAGAATCCTACCAACAACATGTTTTAAAATATAAATAGTCATCTTCTTATGAATAAAAATAAATAAATTGCAGCTTTCTCAGTTCATTTTGAACACATAGGTCAGTCACCTTGATCTCACTGACTGATCTGTGAAATACTGCTATTGAGCCCCACGTTTGACATGTTTGATTTTGAAAACCCAGCTAGCTCCACGGTCCTGTTTGTGATGCAGAGATCTTGCTGATCATGACACAACTCTGCCTTCCAGATTCTGCAATCCACCTTAGATCATCTCAATTTTGCAATTGTTAAAATATTTAGGAAAAACAGTTAAAATATTAAGTGAAAAAATATGCTAAATTAAGAAGTATAGTCTTACCTTGTCCTGTTCCGCCCTATCCTATCCTCAACTAAACTATCTAATAAATTAAGCTTAATTTCCGTTGTAAAGTACAGAGCATTCCCAACAAGAATGAACATTATGGACATCTATATCATAGAAACATATATAAATAATAGTAAATAATACATTAGAAAATCCTGTCATTATATTTAAAATGTTGTTTGACTAAGAACTGAAATGTGAATATCTTCAAAAAATAACCTTGTCTGTCATCAGCAAATGTTAAAACAGACATTTCAAAATTATTTCTGCACGTTTTAAAACTAGTATTCCTTTACAAATGACAATATTTTATAACGTGAATTTTGGACATTATATTCTCTGCTCTGATTTGAAGGAATGCATTATTAATGAGTAAAGCTGTGGTGATGTGACTGTACAGCCGTTGTCGGTACAGTATCTGCTCGGGTGCAAGATCGGCTCGGGGTCCTTCGACTCCCGATGACGTCAAAGTACGGCAAACCGACTCGGACAAAATGCTCTACACATCTATACTGTTGGAAAGAATTTAGCACTTTCGTTATTAAAATAATGTTTCTTAAGACATAAGTTTGTGTTTATAATGGTATTTGTAAAATAAAACACTATTTCTTATATATCTTATTCATAATGTTGAACTCCTCTTTGAGCACATCCCTTGGCTTGAAGAATCATAGGTATTAGCAACACCTGTGAAATTGTATTTGCAGGAAAGAAGTGTGTCCCTTTTATTTAAGTATTTTGTGTTTAGAGTTTTTGACGTCTTGTCATAGACTGTAGCTGCTAGCCAAAACTCTGGAGTTAAAAGTTTTCTGGCTTTACTAAAAAACCTGTCTGTACTTATTTGATTGATGGTATTTTTACTTTCTATTAGACTCCAAATGTAATCATTTGGCACGTTTGTAATTCATAATTTGCAATAATGTAATCGGCGATATTAGCATTAGCATTCCTATGGGTTTTTCCATGTATATTAGCATTGCGCTAACCACTCGCTGCCAAATTGCAGCCTTTGAGATTAGAAAATCTCCTGGCTTTACTAAAATACCTGTCTGTACTTATTTGATTGATGGTATTTTTACTTTCTATAATACTCCAAATGTAATCATTTGGCACGTTTCTAATTCATAATTTGTAATAATGTAATCGGCGATATTAGCATTAGCATTCCTATGGGTTTTTCCATGTATATTAGCATTACGCTAACCACTCGCTGCCAAATTGAAGCCTTTGAGATTAGAAAATCTCCTTTTGTCACATCGCAATTTAATTGCACATGCAGTTAATCGTTCAGCCCTAATATACATGCAGCTCTATGCTAAAAGTGTATTTTCAAAGAGGTAATGATGGATTTGTTTGTAAAAGTTGTCCATCTTTCCAATAGAAAGATTTGCCTGGACCAACGTAACGTGATAACAACGTAACGTGATTACGTAATTCCGTAAGGTTCATGTTCAGCCAATCATCTACTTAGACGTCATCGGCAGTCGACGGACCCCGAGCCGATCTTGCACCCGAGCAGATCCTGTACCGACACCGTCCTGCCCTTCTCGGATGCAGGAGGTTTCTGACCATTCAGAACACTCAAGGCGCGTGACGTCATCAAGGATATGCATCGTTCCCTATCCTTGCCCGCTAGCGGTGGCTAATCTTAGCTGCTATGGTTCACCACCACTTTTCCTAAATAAAAAGCTGCTTGGAATGGCTCGCGTGGCTCAGAGCGGATTTAGGGAATGGAGACTTTTTGGATTTAATGAACTAGTTGGTGCCACGAGGGCACACCGAAGCGAGGTAAGCGGTCAGAGGGGGTTATCCTCCTAACGGTGATCCATAGGGAAAGATGCTAATTAGCCGCCGCTGCCGCAGGAATGAACGCTGTTAACATGAGATATAAATCAAAACTGTTTTATCTTTTAGACCACGTGTGTAACATTTGCATTCAGTGATTGCGGCTGTGTTTTCGCTTTGAATAAATGCTGCAAAACAACCGCTACTAGTGTTTTATTATCTGCTAGCTAACGTGTTAAACCAGAGACGTGAGAAGCCGTCTAATCAGCATGTTCCTGTCAGAGCGCAGCGACATCCTATCGTTCTTTTAAGCTCTCTGTGTCTTTAGCAGCGTAATGGTGGATTTAAAAAGATCTCCTTGTTTGCAGTGAAAAGCTTGCGACACCGATGCCAGGTGAAGGCTGCAGCTGAGACCCAGGATGAGTGGAGCTGTGGAGCACACAGACATCCTGTCAGTGGGAGATGTGGTCAGGGACAGGTGGAAAGTGGTGAGTGTTTTTAAAGAAAGAAGAATCAGCTGATTTTTATTTTATTTAAGTTATTCACAAATACAAACATATCATATTTGGTAAACAATTACAATGTGAATCTTTGAACCAGAAGAATACATAGGAGAGAAAGGATGGAAGAAAAAGAAACAAAGAAGAGTCAGCTGATCACCACTTCTTGCTGCCTTAATTTCAGGCGAGGAAGATAGGTGGAGGGGGTTTTGGGGAGATCTATGAAGTTCTGGATCAGCTGAGCCAGGCCACCGTTGCCTTAAAAGTTGAGTCCGCCCAGCAACCTAAACAGGTGCTGAAGATGGAGGTGGCTGTGCTAAAGAAACTTCAGGGTAAGTCATGCTTTTGGACAGAGTAACAGAGGCGTTTCTCGTGGAGTAAGAAGATTTGATCAAAGGAGACAACAAAAACTACACTGACTGTCACAATTCTTCTGTTTAAATCATTATGATTGCTCGTTCTTTCAGTTTTACAACAATGGTGTCAGCTGCTTACTTTATACAAATTTTTTATTTTGCTTCAAATTTAGTTATCAGACTGTTCATTTTCCATTTAGCTTTAAACCAAAAAAGCGGCCAAACGTTTCTGAAATAGAAGTTTCTAAGGATGCTAAGGTTACGTGTCGGGGTGAAACACATAGTCCTGTTGATCTAATCAGAAGGGGGAAACTAAAGCTGTGTTTTAAATTGCTAGATTCCCTCACGTTGTTTACTTATTTGACAAAAGTCTTCGCGATCCTGTTTAATATTTAAATTCCGTTTGCTGTGTGTCCCTGTTTTGTTCTTTACCACGACTGCAACATGTCGACCTCTGCGAACTAGAGATGTTGTCTAGAATAAACCGAGTTTCTCTGACAGGAAAAGACCACGTGTGCCGCTTTGTGGGCTGTGGCAGGAACGATCGCTTCAACTACGTGGTAATGGAACTCCAGGTGAGCTCCTCGCCTCTTGTCGGTCACCAAGTTCATCCAACGTTTCTTCCCTGTCATGCCGCAGCACCTTTTTCCTGCTCCACAGGGGAGGAATCTGGCCGATTTGCGCCGGACAATGACCCGTGGCACCTTCTCAGTCTCTACAACTCTACGACTGGGCAAGCAGATGTTAGAGGCCATCGAAAGCATCCACTCCGTCGGCTTTCTGCACCGTGACATTAAGCCAGTAGGTTTACCTGCAGGTGTAAAAAGTCGACTGGATTTCCCAAACAAAATTACAAACACAGTCAACCTTGTTTTCCTGTTCAATTTGAAGTCAAACTTTGCGATGGGAAGACTTGCTAGTACCTGCAGATGCTGCTATATGCTTGATTTTGGTTTGGCTCGTCAGTTTACCAACTCCAATCAAGAAGTCCGTCCAGTAAGTATTTTATGAACTTCACTAAAAGACATTCTTTAACTATAATCCCTGTCAAAAAACACGTGACCATTGAATATTGTTTACACCGCTAATATCAACATCAGCTCAGTTGGAAAAAGCGTTTCAGTTTTTCTTTCAGCGCCTGTTTGACTAAGTTTCTGTTCTCTTTTCAGCCGCGTCCAGTGGCAGGTTTCAGAGGAACTGTGCGATATGCTTCGGTCAACGCTCACAAGAATAAGGTATGGGTTGACCACATTTTTCCTCATGAGGGCAGATTCAGAAGGAAATTCACCCCAAGTCTGCTGGGAAGCTGCAGTAAACACGTTTGGAAATGCCGAGAGGATGATTTGCATTGTTGAAACGATACTTTTAGAGCATCTTGTTTACAACTTATTTACTACTCTTTTTGTCAGTAAACTGCTAAATAGTTCATTTATCTCCACCAAACCTCTACGTTCTCTATAACTTCGACTCCTTAGTCTCGTGTGTCTGCTTTTGCAGGAGATGGGCCGCCACGATGACCTGTGGTCTCTCTTCTACATGCTGGTTGAGTTCATGGTTGGCCAGCTTCCCTGGAGAAAAATTAAAGACAAAGTACGTGTTAGCACGGCCACCTCCCATCTGGAGTTAGTTATGGAGTTGTTATAGGTTTTAATACTTATTCAGTATGTTTGTGTGTGTGTGTGTGTGTGTGTGTGTGTGTGTGTGTGTGTGTGTGTGTGTGTGTGTATGTATATATGTGTGTGTGTAAATGAACATGTGTGTGGGTATACATGTTCTTATGTGTTTTTAGGTATTTTTATTCTCATTTTTTGTGGTTGTTGTATGTTTTAGAGAGCGAACATCTACCGAAGCCAAATTCCTTGTAAATGTAATTTTGCTTGGCCAATAAATCTGAAATCTGAAAAATCTGAATCTGGAGTTCAGACGCACACGAACGTCGCTTTTCCACCTTCTCGTTCCAGGAGCAAGTGGGAAATCTAAAGGAGACGTACGACCACAAACTCATGCTGAAGCACCTTCCGACGGAGTTCGGCACGTTCCTGGATCACATCATGACCTTGGACTACTTCACTAAGCCTGACTATCAGGTTGGCCATGGTTTTTAACGTTTGCCTGTTCCCCTGGCTGTCAAATGCTGATGCTTGTTGTTTTGTTTTTTTTCCTCATGAGACAGTTCCTGATGTCGGTGTTTGAGAAGGCCATGAAGAGCCACAATGTGCTGGAGAATGACCCCTATGACTGGGAGAAATGTGATTCAGAGGATATGCTGACCACCACTGCCGCAGCAAACACAGCTCAGCAGCTCACTCGCCTCACCCCAGCGTACCTCGGGTCCTGGAAGCTTCAATTTAAAAAAAAACTGTCACTTATCTTTTTATTGTCATTTAAGCCCTTGAATTTTTTCATCCTCATAAGCACTTACTGCATTTTCACTCAGATAGACTCCAGCTGCAAGTTTTTCAGATCAACACCCGGAGAAATCACCGCTCTAAATTAAAGAGCTTGCAGGGTGACCTTCCTTTTTTTGTCCCAGCAGCATGGCCAACGCTTCGGTGCTGCCCGGCGAGCTGCAGAGAGAAAACACAGAGGATGTCCTTCAAGGGGAACGCCTCAGCGATGCTGACAACTGCCCCCCCATCCCGACGCCGACCACTCCCGGTGCAGATGTATGGGAAGAGATGGACCGCAGCCGCAACCATAAACACGCGCAGGCGCAGATCAGGAAGGTTAGAGTGGGGCTGTTAACGGCGCGAAGCTTTTAGCTCTCAGCTGCTGTAGATTAATGCAGCTGCTTCGTGCATCGGTCAGCACGTCGTATGTTCAAGTCTTTGGCGTTCCGAATTCATTACCGTATAGTTTTTGCATAAATGTACTTTGCCTCGGCGTCTCTTACGGCAGGCAATCACACAAACATCACTTCCTGTCTCAGACTCTTTTTGATGTCATCTAAATTCAGGCAGAGATGGATATTTTTGCTTCAGTTCCCAGATTTTGAGCCTCCTCTGTATGTGCTTGTGTCAGGTGGTGAGTGAGGATGAAAATAGTCAGAACCAGGGGAACCAGAGTCCCAACACTGGCTCCGTGCAGAGTTCCCCTAGACGGGTGAGGTCAGAGACCATGTTCTTAGACCGAGCTGCACCGCTGCTCCGCAGGATGAGGCATAGCCAGAGCTTGGCTTTTGAAAAGAGGCTCGCACCTGAACCAAAGCCCACCATCGAACGCTTTCTCGAGGCTTAGTAAGTCCTCAGTGTAAATTAAAATGAGCAAATGTTTGAATCTAAAATAGAAACTTTTCTTAATGCTTTGAATCTCACCCTGTTTTTTTTTTTTTCAGCTTAGGCAAACAGCGGCCCGTTCTTTGTCATGTTGAAGAAAAATCTATACCTGAAAAGGGGCACGGCCGGCAAACGCCGTCCTGCAACGAGGATCAATCCGGCACAGCAACTCCCGACCCAGAAGACGCCGCAGCAAGCAGTGGCTTTGTGGCTGTCAACGTCAGCCCCGTTCCTCAGGAGGCAGACTCTCAGGAGTGGGTGATGCTGGAGCTGGAGCAAGGCGGCGGCTCTGGAGGATGCAAGCCTCCAGCTGATGCTCTTGAAAACAAAACAGAGTCCTGTGTTATAGCTGAAGCTGAGAACCGCTCCTCTGAGCCGCAGGATGGCCAGACGAGCCCCGCAGTGCCCACCAGCCCTGTCCTGTCGCAGATGGCCATGCCTGGCACGTGGTTACTGGGCCACCGGAGGCTGCCAGGGATGCTGGGACAAATGCCTTCAGTCATGATGGGACGAGCCCAGATGGAGCAGGTACGAGAATGGTGTTTTAATGTGAGGAGTTCTGAGTCTAAGGTCAACTCCGTTCAGAATGCTTTAAATAGGAGAGGCTTGTATTCTCCATATGCTGAACTGAATTAATCCACATAAAGTGTTATTATTGTGTTTAAAGGGACTATAAGGAAGTTTGACAGCCAAAACGTATAGAAATAATAAATTTCTTCTTCATACATTCTCCTGCAATGCCCTGGTCCTGTAGAATGAGCCCTGGCATTTTTACTGTGATTGCCTGTTTTTCTGTAAAATCACAGAAAAAGAGAGATGCTCGGGTCGAGCAGGCCGCTTCATGCGCGTTCACGCTCAGGCATAGCCCGTAGCATTTGCTATCCGTAGCTTTAGCAGCAGAGAGAGAGGCAGTGCCACTTTGTCGCTGTTCCTAATGCCTAGTGACAAAGCTAGCTACATTTCTGAGGACCCTTAGCTACTTTCTGTAGAACTTCCTTCTAGATATTTCCTGCAAATTAGCAACAAAATAGCCATTTTCGCTCCGAACCGTTCTTTGAACTTTGTTTCAGCTGTCATCAAGGATATAAATGCTACAGATACAAAGGACATCACTGGTCCTTTAGCTCGCAATCGCGAGCATAAAAATTCAAAAGTCCGTAAAGTCCCTTTAATTGTTAGGTGGCTCTTCACTTCACAATCCACATAAATGTTTAAAAAATCAAACTTAGAGCACAAATAATAAAATACTGTAGAAAGAAATTATAAATATTTACAAACAAGGAAGAACATATGAAAGGTTCTTTAGAAATGAGTCATTAAAAGTACAGCTACTTTAGGATTACTTCAAGGAGAGTCTGTAATTTCAGTAATTAAAAGAAGACTTACTCAATGGTAACTACATTTAAATGTTTGAGATTTTTAAGTTAAACATAATAATTTTCACATTGTGTATAAATGCTACCTTTGTGGCGTTTATTGCATCTGACATATCTGAACAGTTTAAAAAATAAAAGCATTCTAAAGCTGTTCTTTATGCTTTTGTTGTTGACTGTTCTCAGTCCTCCAGCTGCACGCCGCTGTCACCTGTACAGAAGAGTGATGCAGCACCTCTAGAAGAACCTTATAAATCTGACCTGAGTGATGGAGGGAAGTTGGTCCCGGTCCCAGTTCTAAGCCACGCCAAAGGCCCTGCGTCTCATCTGACAAACGACAGAGATCCAGAGAGTGATTCTGGGCTTCCCGATCGCTCCTCCGAACCGAATCAGCAACCTCAAGTTGACACAGCAGGGGGCGCTGTGGAGAGCACTGTCACAGTCTCCTCTTCTCCTCCTCCTGCTCTGCTGAGAAGAAGAGACTCTCCCTCGTCCCCAAGGCTGAGTCGAATCCCAATACGAGATTCCAGCAACCCGTTAGACTCTCTGAGCAGGGATCCGCACATGGATAGGCGTTATCGCTGGAGCAGTCCAGCCCCCGGGTCCCCAACACACTCGCCCTCTCCCTCTCTGTCCTGCGACAACCTGCCCTGCGCCCTGCTGAGAGACAGGCTCTCCTCAGAGCGGGGCTCCAGGTCCGACTGCGCAGGAGAAGACCCTCTCTCCCTGTCGTCTTCATCAGGAAGTAAAAGTAAAATCCCTCGCCCTGTGAGCGCCACGTTTCTACCAGACCAGCTCACAAGCAGGTTTTTGCCTCGACCTCCTCCGGGAAAACCGCCCATCCGCCCGAGTGTCGATAGTAGGTACGTAGAAAATGTCACTGCAGTACACTTTTAGTACTGTTCCTGTCTGAACATATCTGTTAAACGTTTGAAACACACATTCATCAGGGATAGTTTGTGTTTACCACCCACAGAAGGGAATCTGTTGAAGAGCATTTCAGTAAAATGAATTTCTTTTCCCTGTTCTGTCCTCCAGACGACGGCGGTTAAGGGTGCGTGCCAGTAGCACCAGCGATGCTGACTTCCTGGCCAGTCTGACCCAGCTGATGCAGGATCGTGGCGGGCTGCTCTTCAGCCCTTCTCCTCGCCCACGCAGCTCCTCCTCCTCCCTGCAGCGCTCGCTAAGCTCCTCCCCTACCCGACAAGAGCTCTGCGAAAGCGGGACACTGCAGAGACGCAGCCGCTCACCATCCAGCCTCTCGGGCTCCCCTCCTCCTCGGCACGCTCAGCCACAATACCGGGCCACAGAACCGGGTCAGTGGAGCCACAGCTCCAGAGGGAAAGGTCCGCTTCACGAGGGGAAAGGCTCTGGGAAATTGACTCGATGAGTTTTATCCTCACACAAACGACTCATCCGGAATGTGCAACTGATGGGAGAGAGGCCGCCTCACCTCCAGTCCCTCATAGCATGTGTACATATGGCATTACTCAAGGGAATGTACTGTATGTAATGTAAAATGTATGATAAATTGTATTTATTTATTTATTTATTTGTTCGGATGTGGGAAAATGTTGAGAGAATCATAAGCTTGCCAATGTTTACCTCTCATTTCGCTCCTCTTATCGAAACTCCACATAGACCTAACGAGACCAAAACAGTCAAGTTTAAAGTCGAAAAAGATCTAACTGTAGATATGTACCATAAATAAAATGGTAATAACCACAAAACC
Organism: Nothobranchius furzeri; assembly: GCF_043380555.1. Lineage (NCBI taxonomy): Eukaryota > Metazoa > Chordata > Actinopteri > Cyprinodontiformes > Nothobranchiidae > Nothobranchius > Nothobranchius furzeri. Next base: position 7,664,448 of record NC_091742.1, read on the forward strand.
GTGTACTTGCCATTAGGAACACTAATAATGAACACTGATGTAAATCAGCATTTCTGTACAAAGCATGCAGCCTCACAATGATCTCTTTTTATTTATTATAATAATGAATTGCTCATTTTTGGCATATCTTAGTGTTATAGTGTGCTTTTACTCCACGCAAAAAATCTTGTCCTGCAGCCACCATCGGCTTATTAGAACGTACATTTTAAGTGCACACTCACTGTTGTAAACATGCATGAATATATTTGCATTTTTTTATGTTTGTACAATCAGCTGATGCGTCTGTATTTTTATTGAACTGCTTCTCATCAAATACATCCCAATGTAGACCAGCAGTGACTCGCATTTTATTGCTTCATGGAAACAAAAACGGAACAAGAATAAAATAAATCAGATTCTTGTTGGTGCTCCTGGCTCAGAGACACCTGGGAATAACTGCACTAATGACGTTTAATAAGTGTGCTAATGGGGCGGGGGGGGGGACTTCTACTCAATAAAGGCCAATGAGTCATTATTTGAGAAAGTATTTTTCTAGTAGATTACCATTTTTCATTTTTATAGATCCATCCGTCATCATCCACTTATTGGGTTGGGTCACGGGGGCAATAGCCCAAGCAGAGAGGACCCGACTTCCCTCTCCCTAGCCACCTGGGCACATTCCATGGCCAGCTGAGAAACAGTCCCTCCAGCGTGTCTTCTTTCAGGTCTCCTCCCGGTTGGACGTGCCCAGAAAAGGTTTTTGAAAAAAGTATCACAGCGACCAGCGTCCCGGCATGCGTTGCAATCACTGACGCAATACTCCTTGTTTCAATACGACTATTATTTGCACACTTGTGTATTACGCACTCGAAGCCTTACAGCACATCTTTCCTTTTAACGCACTGGTGAGTGACCCTTTATTTGCAATCTTATATCTAAAAAGGTTTTTCTTGAATTACATTTAAAGAGCAAGTCACCCACTACCAGAGTCTTACTCCACTCCCACTTCCTGTTTGAAAAATGCAACAAACGCTGTTGCCTGGCAGACCGAGAGGGCGGAGTCGCTAACAAATGCACACACACAGGCTCACAATGACATTGTGACATCATAATGTACTTGCTAATGTCACAGGGTATCTCTAAGCCAATGGCAGATTTAAAGATAATGGCCAGAGGCAAAATTCCTTTGAATGGCAAAGTATTAGAACATCAGATGAAAAAGATTTTTGGATTTTAATTTCTGGAATTTAAAAAAATGTTGATGTTTTTGACTGGCGTGGGACAAACAGAAAGTAACTTCCGGCCCAAACCCTGGACAGCTGGTGATGTTTCACAAAGAGCTCTGCTGAAACAGCTATTGACCCTTTGCACGTGACGTCACGCCACTCATGTGACCGCCCCCTTTGCCACGATGGACGGCAAAAAGACCGTTTACACCCGTTGAAACTCCAGTGAAGGTAGGCAAAACAAGCCCGTTTGTAGCCTTTTATCGCTTTTATTTAGTTGATTTGACAGTAAAATGGTGTTAGCTTGCTGCGTGGTCGGCTGCACTGACAGACAAGGACGTAAACTCAACTCATTTTTTTCTTTTTAATAACTTTGATGGAGACTGAGGACGGAGATGAACTGCAGCGATCAATCAAGCGGACTAGCAGCCCTCAGATTTGCAGCGAACGTGTTTTTACCGGGTAAGATTAACGTTCATTTATTTCACGAGGAAGACAGGGACAGGGATAAATGTGATGTGTTTATACTAGTTATTGATAATCCTGATGGATGGTATTTCACCACGGAGGCTGCGCTCCGTCCACTGTAGTGTAAAGCGAGATAATTTTTAACAATATTAAAGCTCCGATGTATGATTACGTGTGTTAAAATTATGTTATTTATTTATATGAGCGTCCGAGTTCAGAGATCTTCTCATTCCGGTGTGAGAGCAGCAGCTGAACCCGGTAACACCACCAGCAACAGAAGCTGGTAGGGATCTGGACTTTTTAAAAATCAGCTTTGGTGTAAAGTGAAACGCTGTTTACAACATAAAGTTATAAATCCAGAGGGGTGAATTCAGGCAAAGTCAGCAACATGTTTACATCAGTGAACAGCTGCAGAGAGAACGTAAGCTAACGTTGGTAAGCTAGTTAGCATCCTGCTCTCTATGAGCCCCCGCTAGATGCGCTACTTCTTCTGATAACTGAACTGGGCATGAACTAGTTGAAAGAATGCTGGAGGAGTTTTGTTTTTGTTTTGATCGTAAAAACAATTTCAGACTCTACTTTTCCCTTTGTTTAGTACTAGTGTCGCTCACTGTTTACATGCTTTTGCCGTCCACCATGGTGGACCTATGTTATTAGGTGACGTTGGTGCAAAGGGTCAATAGTAAACAAGCCCCGACTCCGGTGTTTCTGCATCAGTGTTATAGCCAGGGCCAGTTCTATAGGGGCCCGGGCCCCTGTGGGCCCCCGTTTAAAACCGCCAATGCAGAAAATCGTGAGTTGAACCGAAATCGCAATTTCTGCTAGAAAAATTGCAATTAAACTTTTCCTAAAATTGTTCAGCCCTAATAAAGACTAATACATGAATATTTGAGATGACTTCTTTTTCTAGTAGCTTACAAGATTTTATTTTTCTTGTTATTGATGTTAGTCTAAAATAGCAAATATCTACACAAGATTTTTAGGGTTTTGCTCTGATGAACCTTATAAACGAAGGTTGTTAGGAAAAAGGTTATAGAATTAGGCTTATTTGTTTAGAAAACATGAGTGAAATATAAATCAAAAATGGTTTATTCACAAATTCTGTCAAGTGAAATTTATGGCATGTTTTCTTCAATCATAGAAAGGTATTTCTGTTTGGATGCATCTTAAAAAGCCATTTAAAGGAGGCTTAATACTCTAAAAATGTGAGTTAAGGTCAGTCGGTCTAGAAGAGTGGTGCAGACTGTCTGGGGTCATCTGGGAGAACACTGATGGAGTCCTCTGCCTTTCCACACAGCATGCAGAGCATAGTGTACTCCTGGATAATAAAACACGCATGAAAGACTAAATAAAGCAAATCTGTTACACTTTCATTAGATGAGTATTTGTAGTAAATAGATCACCTGGTATTCATCCACAACAGAGAAGGTGTATTCGTGTCTGGCAATGACATGGTCACAGTTTGTGCAAACATCTAGAAAGACACAAGTAAATTAGTTGATTACTTTGGATGCAAGAAACCAAATATGAGTTAAAGTTTCAGGCTTTAAGCCTTCAAGACAGAATCAGGAGTGCATTAAATAATGATCATGTGGCTCTGATATCGGTGGTGCCCCCAAGGGGTGGCCAAGAAAATTTTCTTGGTGTGCCACTGTCTGATTTTATTTCTGGAACAAATAGGTCCTATGTGGTGTTAGAGTCCTAGTTTTGTGTTCAAATTAACCACGGCACTAACGATTATAGGTGACTATTTCCTCCCCATCATCGTCATCACTGGATTTATTGTTGATCAAAACAAAGTCCCTTTGATGACAGTTCGCACAGCCCAGGTAGTTCATCAGATAGGAGCCGTTCTCCAGGCAAGTGTTACCCTGAACAAGAAATAAAAAAGGAGAAAAAGATAGTTTCGGGCACACCTACAAAGCAATCTGTTAATTATTATTTGTGGGTGTAATAACTACTTATTAGCTTGCATTACGGCAAAGTTCAAAGCAGCCTTCACTTACCCTGTCCGGATACTCTTTAAGCACACAGCTGTTGCACATTTTAGCTTAAAAAGAGTTTTAGATTAAATAAAAACCAAGTTTCGAAACACTTCACAGTAAAGAGCTAACCTTTAGCTTTCATCCTGTAGCATAAATTACACTTCCGTACAAAAAATGGTGTTTAGCTGAAGTTTATTAGAGCAGTAAAACACCTTGGTCTTGGCAGTAATGGTGAAACGTATATTTCTTCACGTCCATATGTTTTGTATGTCTAATAAGCGCCTTCAAACTTCCGGTATCCACTTTTTGCGAAAGGGTGATTGGTCAACGTGGATTGTACGTAAAAGAACGTTAGTAAAAATGGCGGCACATTAGCTGTGGTTCTTGTTACCGCATGCTTGTTATGTGAAATTTTAAGGTAATCTTGATCTAATGTGTTTTCTATGACTTTGCTGGATGTAATCGTTCGTGTACGACTTGGCTTGACGCCCTTAACGTTGTCAATCATTTGTATGACTGGTATTAAAGACATTCTGGTGTAGCTGTTGCTAACTTCCATCCGCTTCCAACGTGTTTCCCATCAGGGGTACAGCGCTGCTTCAGAACCACATTGTCATGTTTTGATTTTTGCTTATTGTGATTAAAAAAAGTGCTCCAAATTTATAAATGACAACTCCTTCATGTTACTGTCTTAAGTCTGTGTTTAAAACGTAAGTCTTATCTTGCTTGTTTTTATTTCATGTGTTCAGAAATGGCAGAAGTTAAGCCCCTAAAGGTGAAGGAGCACAAAGCACCAGATAAAAAATCTCCAAAAGGCTCCAAGAACAAGAAAAGCGTCTACTGTCCTTTGTGTCGCAAGTGGCATTTAAAACATGTGAGTGGATTTATAGTGATGACTTTGAATCTTATCGCTGATTGAAGTATTTTTGAGTTTCAATTCTAACTTTATGCTGCAGAAGGGACATGATCATATGCACAGCTTGCAGCACCACCAGGAGCTGGAGTCGGTGCTGGGCAAGTGAGTACCTGTCACTAACAATTCAACCGGTGTGCCTAAAAAAGTGGCCTGTGTGTGCATATGTCCACTGACAGTTTATTCCACTCGATCAATTTTTTTAAATGTCTTCATTAACAGGGACGCTTGTCATGACTGCCAGGCATGTAAGATCAAACTATCGGGGTTGAATGAATACATAAAGCACATCTCAACATCTCAACACACAGCCAAGTTGAATAGTTTGAAGACCAGAAACGTTAAGCCTGTTAGTCTGTTCAAGACCCTGGGCCCTGAGATCATGAAAAGCGTTATGGAGAGAAACAAGATGCTCAGGAAAAGCACGTAAGAATTCCACGTTTTTGACTCATGCTTTGTTGTTTTACTGTTAAATGACTCAAACTGAATGTGTGTGTTGATAGGAAGAAGGCAGAGAAAAAAGAGAAGAAGAAGGCGAAGCAGAAAGCTGGGAAGAAGAAGCAAGGTGTTGCTCAGGAAATGACTTTTGCATTCAAGAACAGGACAGAGGACAGAATGAGAAGTATGCCAGCAAGGTACCAAAACTGGCAACCCCAAACTTCCGGGCAGGGAGGCAACTGTGTCGTTGCTCGGAACAAGGAGAACAAAATGTTTCAAGCGCAAAGACCAGTTCAGGACGGAGAACCGCCATTTCACAATCCAAACTGGATGCCGGTTCATCCACCAGGAATGCCGAGCGGTTGGCCTTTTAATTCCCAGTTTGTTCAGTATTCCTTCAGTTCTCCAGCCAACCCCCCAAGCTATCCCTCCCATTTGGGTGACCACCCCCAGTCAAGATTCCATCACAATCAGGCCAGCAGACATTTTGAAGGGCCAAATCACCACCAAGTGGGTTCTTCTGAAGTGCAGCTACCCAATGCAGGCAACTTTTCCAACGCATATGATTGTTCTTATAATGTTTCTGCTGGTGGTCTGATCCCTGAAAAGGGAGTGGGTCAAATCCAAAGTGAGAAAACCGATTCCTCTCAGCCATCAAGCTCTTCAGCTCCGCTTGCTTCAGCGAACAAAGCCGCTCCCGTGCGAGACATCGACGTCTCATCCGTCCTGAAGCAAATCAGGAGGGAGCTCGGCGTGAGGGAGCCATGCAGAGCTGATCGGGAAGCCCGGAAGCAGAGCAGGATGGTATATGGGAACGCCGTGCATCAACTGGAGTTGGAGCAGCCAGCAGGTACCACTCCAGCTCCAGCCGTTCTTTCTCCACAGGCCAGAACGTCTGCTGTCATTGGGCCAAAGCAGACAAAAGAAACAAGTGGATTCCATCAGACGAGTTCGGCTGCAGCGGACGGAGACGTCAGCGGCAGGGAAGAAGAGTCTCGTGTAAGAAATAGTTCAGCTTCTGAGCCCAACCTGAGCACCGCCCGTAAAATCCGAATCGCCCACAAATCAGCTGAAGGGAAGAAGCTGACACCAAGTAAACCGGTCCTGGACAAGTTGTTGAGCTTCTCAGGAGCCAAGAGTAGAACAAACTGGGAGGCGATGTACGGCAGCACAAAGAAGAGGCACTTAAAAGACAAGCAGCGGTGAGGACGCAGACATAACTCGGTGTGGTTTTAGTTACTTTCCTGTTGGTGATGTCGCTCGTTTATTTTTTAGGTTTGGAACTCGGCTGGTGAACCCCCCGACCGATAACGGCTCTGCACAGGATGCTGACCTGCCTCTGTCTCAGGGCTTCCACTGGGAGACGCTTTCAGACAATCCTTCAGTCCTTCCTTCGAACGACGGACTCACCGAGACACAAACCGTCTCTCAGAAGCAGGACACTAAAAAGTCACCCGATGCATCTCAGGCAGCTAGAGTTGCTATTAAAAAAGAACTAAACACTGAAGATGAGCTGATTACTGGAAAGAGGGAACGTGACAGCGTGGCGGTAAGTCAAGTTTTATGTTGTAGAGCACCGATGATTATTGGTGGAATCTCATCGTTGTGTTTTATTTGTAGGCTGACGGTGTTTCCAGTTATAAGAAGAAGAAAACAAAATCAAACAAGGGTAATTCTGGTTAATTCGTTTCTCTATGAACATTTTTAGGCCAGTTAGAGAAAAAGTTAACCTAAATAAAGTTTAATATTGATCTAACAAAATATGTTTTTTTTAAAGAGCAAGTCACCCCTACCAGATTTTTATTCAACTCCCACTTCCTATTGAAAAATTTCTATTGCCTAGTAGACCGAGAGGGTGGAGCCACACACACACACAGGCTCACAACGACGTTGTGACATCATATGGTACCAGCTAACATTCTAGGGTACCTCTTAGCCAAAAGCGATGGCAGATTTAAATTCAACTGCAGTGCAGAGTTTTTACCTGACAGCAGCACAACACTGACAGTTTTAGGCAGAAAATTAAAATTTTAACTAGGGCCGTGACTCGATTAAAAATTTTAATCTAATTAATTAGAGGCTTTGTAATTAATTAATCTAAATTAATCGCATCTTTTGAGTGTTTCTGTTTTAACCTAAACTTCTGTTTTCAACTTTAAGACACGTTGCTTGTGATTGTTTACAGAGTAGTGAGAACACGGAGCGTTCTCCCAGCGGCAGCCAGGCGCCTCTCGTTTGTCTGACTACTTTCGTAAACTACTGTTAGGGCAAAGAATTATTCTGTCTGGTGCTTTCAGCGCTGCACATGTTACGTAAATGTTAAAAATATAGTTTACCGCAACTTTTGTAAAGTTTCAGGTGCCACCGGGCAGCTGCAGAAGAGACGATCTCTGAAAAATGTCCGCGATACGGACTTCGTTGTTGTCTGGAAGTTTTTTTTTTCCCAAGTTAAGAAAAGAGGCGGACGTGTTTCCTAAATCCTGCATCAGTCCAAACAAGGCAACTTCTTTCTGTTTTTATTCCGTTTTAGTAGCCATTAGCACTGTGCATTGTTGTGTGCGTCAGTGATATTCGGTCTACAAGGAAATTGTGCAATAACAAAGGTTCCGCCTTTCTCGAAACGCAAGCTGTGATTAAATGCATTAATTTTTTTTAACGAGTCATTTTTTTCTAATTAATCATAATTAACGCGTTAAAGTCCCGGCCCTAATTTGAACTAAAATGCACTAAAGTGCAAAACTATTGACGACACATGTCGGCAGCACGATTAGACACACATTTATATAGTTGATCAGAAAAAAGAAGTTGATTTGGGGGTGACTTGCTCTTTAAATGACTTGTTTTGGGAGAGTTTAAAATGCAAACTAAATTTCTTACAATTATTTTTGTCAATTTTCAAATAGTATGTATTCACTGTTGGTGAATGGGCCGCCTGGGGGTGTGAGGGCGATATGGCGGTGTTAAATCATGAAGGATTTGAGTATGTTGACAATCACAATGTAGAATTGTCATATTTTGTCTGTCCAAGACAACTTGTGGTCAGGATATGGTCAACAGGAACTCACAGAAGTCATCCTCGATGCAGGAAAAAAGTACTGATGTAACAAGTAACTTACCTGTTACCATGTGTGCATGGGGGAGATGGATCCTTAGGAGTGAGAGAAGACTTTGATCAAATAATTAAAGACCTTAAAATACTTAATAATGGTCTTGAACTCAGAACAGCTGAGTTTGTCATCGCACAGACCGCAGCAGAAAGACTAGTCCCAGATAGCTCAGGTGGGTCACACCTGACTTCTTCCTTACCTTTTGTGAAGGTCAAACCAAAAGCTCTCCCCATCTTTAGTGGGAGGGAAAGAGATGATCAGTTAAAATCTCTGTCCACCAAATTCATATAAAAATAATAAATATTTAGTTTTAGTTAGTATTTAGTAATAATAAAACACTTGTTTTGTTTCTTAGATGACTCCTAATGCATTGATTTATCTGCAGACCCGAGTCAGATGGACCAACTGTTGGCCGTCTCGCTCAGGGAGGACGAGCTGAGCTGCTCCTTGCAGGATTTGGACAAATCTCTGATCCAGGCCCGGACTGCTCTGCAAGCTGCCTACGCCGAGGTCCAAAAACTTCTACTTCTCAAGGAACAGGTGCAAATGAAAAAATCTTCTAAACCCATACACGTTGCTTTTATTATGTTAAATTTACAAATGAGTCTTCTGTTTCAGATGACTTCAGAGGTCAACAGTCTAAGAACAAAACGCATTGAGATCCTGCAGGGAATGCAAGGTACACAACCTGTGTCATTTAAAAAGAACAGCACTCTAATGGCTTAAAAGGAACGAATTAAGGAACTTTATTTCTGGAATCATGAACAAACCCAGTAATACCAGTTCTAGTATGGCTATATTGGGATTAAGATGCTGTTGAGGGTCACCTTAACTGTGTTTCTTTCCAGTGGGTTACTCCAAAGCTTCCAGTCCAGCAGAAACCACCTCACCATCAGGCGGCGCTTCCATCGTGCCGCCAGCTTCCGTTTTCACTTCAAGTGACTTCTCTACCTCCACGAGCCAGCAACCACCTGCTGCCACCCCGACGTCATTTATCACCCAATCTCTTCCAGCTCCTGTTGCTCACCCACTTGTGTCAGTAAAACAGGAAGTCAATCCTGTACTTGTTCAGGCCGATGCCCCCTTTTTCCCCTCAAATCTGCTCCAACAGTCGCACTCAGCTCCTTCTTCCTCGGCTGCTCGGCTCGCAGCAGAAAGCTCTGCATCATCGACTGAATCATCTGCCACTAGGGTAAAAATCCAGATGGAGCCGCAGCGATCTGAGAGCGAGTCTGTGGAAGAAGTCAGGGGAAGTCCCAAGAAAGGAAATAACAAACCTGCTCCTGAGCAACAGAGGACAACATCTGAAAGGAGCGACGGCGGCGACGAGAGCGACAGCTCGGTGGAAATGATCGACTCCTCCATCCTGGAGGTCATAGATGTGGATGAGTCTGACGGCGTGAGCTCCGTTCAGCCCGAGGAGCCGTCTGCGAGCGTAGAGCTCACATCTGTGAGCACTCAGACGTCTCAGAAAAGTGAAACGGACAGGTACGTTTAGATCATTTCATCCATGCAAATGTTTACTTTCATCCCAAATGAATAAACTTGTTTGTTCTCTCAGCAAATTTCAGCCTCCAAAAGATGCTGACATCCCTCCAGGTGAGTCGTGTCCCTTCCTTTTGTTTTAGATTTACTTTATAAAGAAAATGTGCTGAAAAAGATTTTTATTCCAGAGTCTGCCGAGGCCGACGAGCCATCTTTAGGAGCTTTTTCAAGTCACGAGGGCCCGGTCCACGGCCTGCAGGTCCACAACGGGCTCTTGTACACGTGTTCAGGGGACAACACGGCTCGTGCCTACAGTCTGATGGTGGGTTGAATGGAGATCCCTTTCATAGACGTCTACGCAGATCTAAATAATCACTTTCTGCAGATTTGAGCTGAGATACGCACATGCACATCCTCCCTTCTTATCTCGCCTTTCCCGGGATCCACTGATTTGCTTTTGTACTATTCATTTTCTCTGTCCCCGCCCCTTTCCCTGCATTTTCAATCACAATATTTATATTTTTCTTTAAACAAATTGGAAATCATATTTTGAGATCTTTTATGCTTTAATTTTGATTTAGTGAAGCGCCTCATAATTTTTATCTTGAGGTGCTATATAAAAGATCGTTTTCTTTCTTTCTTTGTCCAGGTTTTAGTGAAATGCCTTTTTTTTAATTAAATAAATTGTTTTTACCATACCGTATTTTTTTTTTTTTGTAAAATCACATTTAAAAACCAAAATGCTGCACAGGTTAAAAACTTCAAAGAGGATTAAAATTCACCTTCATACAGAGAGTGCATGTTTAACAGTTAGAAAATAAAACGGATGAGATCAAAATGTCCAGGAGACATTCATGAAGCAGATCGGTTGACCTCGACAGATTTAGAGCCAAATAGATCTGACAGTCATCAGCATAAAGATGCTAATTCAAGCCATGCTTTGCCAAAATGTTTCCCAGTTAGCAGAATGTAAATAGAAAAAAGGAGTGGACCCAGAACAGACCCCTGGGGCACCCCCCAGGGGAGTGGGGGGGTGCCCCAGGGTCAGCCTAAATGCAGACTGAAAATGATGAAGCAGAGAGGGATTTTCTAGATGAAGTAATAGCTGAGCATGTACCACATTTGTATTTATTTATTTATTTTTATTCCAGACTAGAGAATGTGAAGCGGTTTTCCACGGTCACACAAATAAAGTCAACTGTCTGCTGGTGTCGTCACCCCCGAACATGCCGGCACGCCTCTACACCGGGTCCAGCGACCAAACCATCCGCTGCTACAGCCTGAAGGTACAACTCTACAAAATAAACCATTCAGCATCAAGTTTTTATTTAGAATTTTTTTTACAAAAAGTCCCTGTTTGTGATGTCACAGAAGGGGAAAGTAGAATAGAACCACCTCTGACATGCAGGAGAGAGCCGCTGCTGCTGGAGGAGCAGCTCGCGGCTTCTCAGCTTACAGCAGCCTCGGCAGGAAATGGGTGGGCGTGGCCAGCTCCAGCTTGTTTTCTTAAAGTGACAAACAAGAAAGTGCTTCCGTTTGAGAGAAGGCATTTATCATAGTCATTGTTCATCCAAGCGGGTTCTGACATCTGCCTCCGCTCCTCCCGGAGGAGGCAAGCCCTCACATTGAACCCCCAAGAGAAGAGGAAAAGGGGGCGGTCTAGAAATACGTGGTGTCGTGATGTGGAGGCAGATGTCACGTAGATGGGAAAGACATGGGGACGGCTGGAGAGACTAGCCTAGAACCAAGATGCCTGGAAGGAGCTGATTGGCGGCCTGTGCTCCCGTCGGGGTCACAGGAGTAGAGAGAGATTGTTCATCCAGACATAATGAAGCTGCAAGATGGATCTCTATAAAGTCCCATGCACATTTTTCAAAACCTTTTTCTCTTGTAATTTTAATGTTTTCGTTATGATTTTATTTAATTTCTAGTCTAAGAAGTGTCTGGAGAAGATCTCGCTACCAGACAGGGTCTTTTGTTTGCACATCGCCTGGAATATTTTATACGTCGGCCTCGCCAACGGATCAGTCATCAGCTTAGATTTAAAGGTGAGTTTGCTCTGCTGCGTCAGCTTTAAAAAAAAAAACGGTGACCGAAATCATCCTAATTTGTTGTCTTTTGTCTCTAACGTCAGACTCTGAAGGAGCTGGATGTGTTCGAGTGTCACGGCCCACGAGGGGTGAGCTGTTTGGGAACGGCTCAGGAGGGGGCGAGGCGGCTGCTGTTGGTCGGCTCGTACGACAGCACCATCAGCGTACGGGACGCCCGCAGCAGCCTGCTGCTGCGCTCGTTGGAAGGTCACACCAAGACTGTGCTCTGCATGAAGGCAAGAACAACCGATGGATCTACGTCCAGATAAATGATTAGTTTTAGATCTATTCCACCTGACGAGTTGTGTTTTTAGGTGGTGAATGACCTGGTCTTCAGCGGCTCCAGCGACACGTCGGTCCACGCCCACAACATCCACGTAAGAGTTTTAGATCATCCAGCAAACGGGTTTCGTTTACGTGTTTTTGCTTTTTAACGTCGTACTCTCCCCGCCCGTTGTCACAGACGGGTGAGCTGGTTCGGATCTACAAAGGTCACGGCCACGCCGTCACATCCATCGTCATTTTGGGGAAAGTGATGGTGACGGCGTGTTTGGACAAACTGGTTCGGGTTTATGAGCTGCAGGTATTTACAGCTTTGATTCATGGTTTTTGTGAAACTTTTACTTTAGCAACCTTATTTTAATTTTGGGTGAAATCTGAAACTGTGTTTTTCTGTTCGCAGTCCCACGATCGTCTACAGGTGTATGGAGGTCACAGTGACATGGTGATGTGCATGGCTGTGCACAAAAGTGTGGTAAGTGGTCTGAAACTGGGTCAGACGCGTTTGTTTCATGTAAAGATGTATGAATACTGATTACTCCTCACAGATTTACACCGGCTGTTATGATGGCACCGTTCAGGCTGTGAAACTAAACCTGATGAGGAACCACCGGTGCTGGGTGAGAACCGGAGTCCGATGATGCCTTTAACCTGCTATCAGCCTGTCTTTAAGGACTTTAATACTCGTCCATTCGTCTCCCATCTAGTGGCAGAGCTGCTCTCTGATCTTCGGCGTGCCGGAGCATCTCTTGCATCACCTCGTCACAGATCACAGCAATCTGAATCTGCAAACGGTCAAATGTCGCTGGAAGGACTGCAACGCGTTTTTCGCCACACAGCAGGCGGTCAAACAGGTGAGTCATCACGGAGTCTAAACAGGAAGTAATTTTCTGTAAGCCTACTGGTTTTATTGGGAACACTGATGCACATTTCTGAGTCAGAAACTGGAAGCGAGTAGTCTTGCAAACCATCCTATAAATGTCTGACCACCCCCCACTGACAGGTCTCAGTTATCATACATGCACGGTTCAATCATGAGGCCTTCCTTGACATGTTTGAGATGTCTGTCACCGCCTGCCAGGTAGGGTTGGGCATCAAGAATCGAGCATCGATTGGAACCGGTTCCAACTGTTCATTTTTCCTGGAATCGCTCAACGTTTTTTATTTTGATTCCTAGTTTCGATTCCTAGAATGCCGACGGAAGAGGAATCCGCGGCCGATCTCCGTGAAAAATAAACGTGATCTGCAAATCGTGATCAACGCTTTTCAGAGCTGATCACACCAGCTGTCTTTGTGCAGCACCCCCCACCCCCCCACCCACCCACCCGGCGCGCAGCGGCCGAATCTAAACAAACGCGTCTGCCGAACTTTTACTCCCTAATGTAAACTTTAACTCCTGCAGCGTAGAGGAAACTTGTTAAATACGTCAACACGGTGGATTTAATAGAAGCTTTAAAGAACAAACTCTGGACGGTGTGAGGTGAGTTTGTCTGACTGCAGAAATAAAAACACACGGAGCGTCAGCAGTCAGACGCGTGAGCGTCAGAAGGCTGGACAGTAACCTGTAGAATAATTAAAGTCATCATGCTAGAGCAGCTCCTCCTTGAACCGTCACCTTATCGTGGTGGAGGAGTTTGAGTGCCCTAATGATCCTAGGAGCTATGTTGTCTGGGGGCACTTAGTGCCCCTGGTAGGGTCTCCCATGACAAATTGGTCTTAGGTGAAGGGTGAGACAAAGAACGGTTCGAAGGATCTTTCATGGCGGTGAAAACGAAGAGTCGGAGTACCCGGCCCGGAGGGTTACCGGGGTCCCACCCTGGAGCCAGGCCTGGGGTTGGGGCCCGTGAGCGAGCGCCTGGTGGCCGGGCTTTCGCCCATGGGGCCCGGCCGGGCCCAGCCCGAACCGGATACATGGGCTCGTCCAACTGTGGACCCACCACCCGCAGGAGGAACATGAAGGGTCCGGTGCAATGTGAATCGGGTGGCAGACCAAGGCGGGAGCCTTGGCGGTCCAATCCCCGGACAAGAAAACTAGTTTTTGGGACATGGAACGTCACCTCGCTGGCGGGGAAGGAGCCGGAGCTTGTGGCAGAGGTTGAGCGGTACCGGCTAGATATAGTCGGACTCACCTCGACACATTGCATTGGCTCTGGAACCCGAGACCTGGAGAGGGGTTGGACACTCTACTTTGCTGGAGTTGCTCCGGGTGAGAGGCGGAGGGCTGGGGTTGGCTTTTTGTTAGCCCCGAGACTCTCTGCCTGTGTGTTGGGGTTTACCCCGGGGGACAAGAGGGTAGCTTCCTTGCGCCTTCGGGTCGGGGAACGGGTCCTGACTGTTGTTTGTGCTTATGGGCCAAATATCAGTTCAGAGTACCCACCCTTTTTGGAGTCCCTGGGACGAGTGCTAAATAGTGCTCCATCAGGGGACTCCATTGTCCTGCTGGGGGACTTCAATGCTCACGTGGGCAATGACAGCTTGACCTGGAGGGGTGTGATTGGGAGGAACGGCCCACCTGATCAGAACTCGAGCGGTGTTTTGTTATTGGACTTCTGTGCAAGCCGCAGTTTGGCCATAACGAACACCATGTTCGAACATAAGGATGCCCACCGGTACACTTGGTACCAGGGCAGCCTAGGTCACAGGTCGATGATAGATTTTGTAGTCGTATCATCTGACCTGCGGCCGTATGTTTTGGACACCCGAGTGAAGAGAGGGGCGGAGCTGTCAACTGATCACCACCTGGTGGTGAGTTGGATCAGATGGCAAGGGAACATGCCGCGTAGACCTGGCAGACCCAAACGCATAGTGAGGGTCTGCTGGGAACGCCTGGCAGAAGAACCTGTCAAGACGGTCTTCAACTCCCACCTCCGGCAGAGCTTTGACCACGTCCCGAGAGCAGTGGGGGACATTGAGTCCGAGTGGGCCTTGTTCCACTCTGCGATTGTCGAGGCGGCTGTTGCTAGCTGTGGTCGTAAGGTGGCCGGTGCCAGTCGTGGTGGCAACCCCCGTACCCGCTGGTGGACACCAGAGGTTCGGGGAGCCGTCAGGCTGAAGAAGGAGGCCTACAGGGCGTGGCTGGTCTGTGGGTCTCCGGAGGCAGCAGACAGGTACCGGATAGCCAAGCGGGGTGCAGCAGTGGCAGTTGCCGAGGCAAAATCTCGGGCGTGGGAGGAGTTTGGTGAGGCCATGGAGAAAGACTATCGAGCGGCTCCAAAGAGGTTCTGGCAAACTGTCCGGCGCCTCAGGAGAGGAAGGCAGCAACTCGCTCACACTGTTTACAGTGGGGATGGGGAGCTGCTGACGTCAACTGAGGCTATAGTCGGACGGTGGAAGGAATACTTTGAGGAGCTCCTCAATCCCACCAATGCGCATTCCGAGGAGGAACCAGAGCTGGGAGGCCTGGGGATGGACTGTCCGATCTCGGGGGCAGAAGTTGCTGAGGTAGTCAAACAACTACACAGCGGCGGAGCCCCGGGGGCGGATGAGGTTCGTCCTGGGTATCTCAAGGCTATGGATGTTGTAGGGCTGTCATGGTTGACACGTCTCTACAACATTGCGTGGTCATCGGGGGCAGTTCCTAGGGAGTGGCAGACCGGGGTGGTGGTCCCCATCTTTAAGAAGGGTGACCTGAGGGTGTGTTCCAACTATAGGGGGATCACACTCCTCAGCCTCCCTGGAAAGGTCTACGCCAAGGTACTGGAGAGGAGGGTCCGATCGATAGTTGAATCTCAGATAGAGGAGGAGCAATGTGGTTTTCGTCCTGGCCGTGGAACTGTGGACCAGCTCTATACCCTTGCAAGGGTGATGGAGGGGGCATGGGAGTTTGCCCAACCAATCCACATGTGCTTTGTGGATTTGGAGAAGGCTTATGACCGTGTCCCCAGGGGCACCCTGTGGGGGACGCTCCAGGAGTATGGGGTGGGTGGCTTTCTGTTAAGGGCCATTCAGTCCCTTTACCAGAGGAGCGTGAGTTTGGTCCGCATAGCCGGTAGTAAGTCGGACCTGTTCCCAGTGAGGGTTGGACTCCGCCAGGGCTGCCCTTTGTCACCGGTTCTGTTCATCACTTTTATGGACAGAATTTCTAGACGCAGCCGTGGTGTGGAGTGTGTCGAGTTTGGTGGCAGGAGAATCTCGTCTCTGCTTTTTGCGGATGATGTGGTCCTACTAGCTTCATCCAGCTCTGACCTTCAGCTCTTGCTGGGTAGGTTCGCGGCCGAATGTGAAGCGGCTGGGATGAGGATCAGCACCTCCAAATCTGAGACCATGGTTCTCGACCGGAAAAGGGTGGCTTGCCACCTCCGGGTCGGGGGAGAGGTCCTACCTCAAGTGGAGGAGTTTAAGTATCTCGGGGTCTTGTTCACGAGTGAGGGTAGGAGGGATCGGGAGATCGACAGGCGGATTGGTTCGGCGTCTGCAGTGATGCGGACGCTGAGCCGATCTGTCGTGGGGAAGAGGGAGCTGAGCCAGAAAGCCAGGCTCTCGATTTACCGGTCGATCTACGTCCCAATCCTCACCTATGGTCATGAGCTTTGGGTAATGACCGAAAGAACGAGATCGCGGATACAAGCGGCCGAAATGAGTTTCCTCCGTAGGGTGGCCGGGCTCAGCCTTAGAGATAGGGTGAGGAGCTCGGACATTCGGGAGGGACTCGGAGTAGAACCGCTGCTCCTCCGGATCGAAAGGAGCCAGTTGAGGTGGTTTGGGCATCTGGTCAGGATGCCTCCTGGACGCCTCCCCGGGGAGGTGTTTCGGGCATGTCCTGCCGGCAGAAGGCCCCCGGGTCGACCCAGGACACGTTGGAGAAGTTACATCTCCAATCTGGTCCGGGAACGCCTTGGGGTCCTGCCGGAGGAGCTGGTGGACAAGGCCGGGGAGAGGACGGCCTGGAGCTCCCTAGTTGGGATGCTGCCCCCGCGACCCGGACCCGGATAAGCGGAGGAAGACGACGACGACGACGATGCTAGAGCAGCTTCTCTGTGGTGGGCCACACCAGCTTCTGCCACGATAAATAATAATAATAATAATAATAATAAATCACACACAAAGTTGTGAACATTATAATTTCCTTTCTGAACTGTTTCTGTTGAGTTTTAATGTTTAAATCTGTTAGATTGTTACTGACAGCAGCTACGTTCCTGTTCTGACTGAATGCTGCTGCAGCACGGAGGTGTAGTTCTCAGTCATCCTGGACATGATCATCCTGAGACTTTTAGCTGAAAACAGCTGGACGTTACTGGATATGTTGGAGACATTTAGCCTCTCATCCCAGAGGCTTCTTCCAGACTTTGGTTGTGGTCAGAAACAAACACACTGGTTATGCTGCAAGTCTTTTTCTTTTTTTCTCCAAAACATGTTTTTGTCTGAATGAAGGTGATGTTGTTGTTCATAGAGTTAAAATTCATGTTGAAGTTGAGATTATTTCATCAAGTATGACCTGTGGTTAGCTGGCCTATGTAAAGCACGCCATGTCTTCAAAGAATCGGAATCGGGAATAGATAGGAACCGGAATCGAAACTGGGAATCGGAATCGTTCAAAATCAAACGATGCCCAACCCTACTCCTGAGGACTGGGGGCTGCGCCTCCTCCCCTTGCTGATAGAGGTGGCACACGTAGTGGCAGCAGGACTCCCTGCCATGACACGTGTCTACAAGGACATAAAACATGCCATACTGGACCGGTTAGGGTGCAGCCCGGAGGACCATTGCCATCGTCTCTGTGTGGCCAGAATGAGGGCGCAGGACTGGCCCTTTGCCTAGAGGCTCCAGGATGCTGCGTAACAGTGGCTCTGCCCCAGAAAGACCGCTGGTGAGCTGGCCAGGCTGGAAGCGGTGGTGTTGGAACAGTTCCTGGAGCCACTCCCAGCCGGGATCCAGGACTGGGTTTGATGACACCATGCCACTATTGTACGGGCTGTGGTGACCCTGGCGGGGGACTACCTGGAGGCCCAGAGGCCCGAGACAATGCCAGCACACCCAACTCTTGAACCACGCCAACTCCAACCCCCCCAAAGGAGTGGACGGGCCTAATGGGGCAACAGCACCTCCTGTCAGAAGCTAGAGACGGGATTGACCTGTCATAGACCAGGACGCTTGCATGACTGGGCCGGGCAGGATGGGCCTGCGAGGTTCTGGCCTAGGAACGACTGACGTGTCGGACAAAGGAGGAGAGACATGCAAAATGTAAACTTACCCCAAAAAAAGACAATTCATAACTGACACAGAAACGCTTAAAATTATGTAAATATCCCTTTTAAACTCTTTTTTTTTTGTCTAAAAATGTGCAAATTTGAAACATACGCCAGTTAATTAACCGTGGCACAATAAACGTCATTTTGATACATTCCAGTGTATTAAAAGATGTGCTTTCATGTTTGTGTTTCATCTGCAGGATCTGCCTGATCACTTGCAGAACCACATAGACAAAGACAGTAAACAGCATCCCTGAGACGAGGACTCCCGTTTTAACCCTGTGTTGCTCTTTTTTCAAGTCTGGCTAAACGACACAAAGCTTTCATTTTCATGGAAGCTGTTGGATCACTAAGAGTGTTTTTTTTAAATGCACCACTTGCACAAACATGCCAGAACTGTTGAGGAAATGACAGTTTTTCTTGTGTAAATTACAAATAATTTTCATTCACTGTGAGACAAAAGTAGAGATAATTTATTTCTTTGAAGCTTCTTTGCCCAAACAGGTACATTCATTCCCCACAATGCAACTCAGTCATTAGCTAATTAACTTTGTGCAGATCAATAATTTTGTCAACATTTCATTCTAAGAAAGGAGAAATAAAAAATATTGACACAAGAAGTAATTTTCCTTACTGAAAAATAAAAGTTTTTCGTCATGACAGGTGTCTGTTCATGTCTGGTTGTTCAATATTTTTGTTGTGCTGTTAGAATATCTCATTTTAATTACACCCCCCCCCCCCTTTTTTTTTTTTTTAATTCAGCCATAACAATTCACAAATCACACACAAAAGGGTGAAAGGGGGGGAGGGGTCCACATTTAAAGGTGGTCAAAAACTTGTAAATAACTCATGAAAGAATAAAGTTAATTAACACCAAGCACACTGTTGTTTTTCTTGTGAAATTACCAGTAAGTTTGATGTGTCACATGACCCTCTTCCTATTGAAAACAAGTTGGATCCCAGATGGCAGACTTCAAAATGGCTACCATGATCACCACCCATCTTGAAGTTTGCTGCCTCAAATATACTAATGTGCCACAAACAGTACATTAATATCACCAACCATTACCATTTAATTATCTATATAAATGACCCAGCCTATCTATAGATGTATATATCATATATATGATATTTATATATACATGATATACATACAGTATATGTATATCATATATTTATATACATAGATATATATATGATATACGTACAGTATATGTATATCATATATATATATATATATATATATATATATATATATATATATATATATATACATAGATGTATATACATGATATACATACAGTATATATATCATATAAAGGCCAAACGTTTGGACACACATCATTCAATGGGTTGTCTTTATTTTCATGACTTTTTTTATTTCATTCAAAGTGTAAAATAAAAACTAACAACCATAAACATCAACACCAAACAATATGAATGAAAAGGGGCAGAAGGAAGACTTATCTTATATTATCTGCCCCATTTACAAACCAAATGCTTAAACAATACGACCATGCAATTCTCAAGAAACAACAAAACAGAAATTCATCTAATTATATTCTTCTAATGTACAGACCTTCCTTCACAACGTCATGCTTTCTCCTTTC
The DNA here is from genome assembly GCF_043380555.1 of Nothobranchius furzeri. Taxonomy (NCBI): domain Eukaryota; kingdom Metazoa; phylum Chordata; class Actinopteri; order Cyprinodontiformes; family Nothobranchiidae; genus Nothobranchius; species Nothobranchius furzeri. Next base: position 7,684,216 of record NC_091742.1, read on the forward strand.
CTTGCAGACGGGTGAGCTGGTTCGGATTTACATGGGTCATGGTCATGTTATCAAGTCAATAGTCATTTTGGGGAAAGTTATGCTGACGGCATGTTTGGACAAACTGGTTCGGGCGTATGAGCTGCAGGTATTTACAGCTTTGATTCATGGTTTTTGTGAAACTTTTACTTTAGCAACCTTATTTTAATTTTGGGTGAAATCTGAAACTGTGTTTTTCTGTTTGCAGTCCCAAGATTGTCTACAAGTATATGGAGGTAATAGTGACATGGTGATACGCATGGCTGTGCACAAAGTGTGGTAACTGGTCAGAAATCAGAGCCGTGTCCAGGACTTTTAAAATGGGGTGGCCCATGTGGGGCACTTGTTTATGCATGGGTGGCACCAATGGTTATGCGACGGTGGCACAGGAGTTAAGTGCTCACCCCGTAATTGGAAGGTTGCAGGTTCGAGCCCCGCTCAGTCTGTCGCTGTCGTTGTGTCCTTGGGCAAGACACTTAACCCACGTTGCCTGCTGGTGGTGGTCGGAGGGACCAGGGCAGCTGTGGCTACATCGTAGCTCATCCCCACCAGTGTGTGAATGTGTGTGTGAATGGGTGAATGACTGATTGTGTTGTAAAGCGCCTTGAGGGGTTCCATGACTCTAGAAGGCGCTATATCAAATACAGACCATTTACCATTTATTTATTTACACAAATCTTTTATTTATTTATTTACTTTCTAGTGAATTTTGGAGTTTCACATTGCACAATCACAATTTTTTTCTATTCATCTTCTAGTTTTGTGGTGGTTAGCAAGTCACTTCTTGATGCATTATTGCCACCAACTGGAGTTGAGTGGGACTCTAAATACTATTTATGTGAATATGAAAAAATAATAAATAATATTAATGCTACAGAAATGTTCTGTAGGCCTGGGCTAGAAGACAATGTTAAAAGTGCATGCTACCACACACTATTTTTGGAGTTTACAACTCAAGCCTTTTGTCGACAATGTAAAGTCAATTTAAACTGGCCAATCAGATTCTAATGGGCCGTTCCCATCTGTACCGGGTCGGCCCGGGCCGGGTAGCCCCAGTCGGCCCCAGCCTGGCCCGGTTGATTCCACACATCCTTGCCTTAAGCCCATGTGGGCTGATTCTACCCACCAATCAGAGGCTTGCTCTAATGGAAGGTGTGAATTTGCTGTCAGCAGTGGGTGTGTTGGCCCTGGTCGGCCTGAAGCAGACCCCCTCGAGAAGACGGCTGAGAATGAGCCTTGGTTGACCCGTAAAAATACCAGGCCACCCAGATATGTAAACAACCTACGCTACCCGGCCCGGGCCGACCCGGTACAGATGGGAATGGCCCACAAGGGTGGCATGTGCTACCCCAGCCCACTCCCTGGAAACGCCCCTGTCAGAAATTGAAGTTTGCTTTAAAGTTTATCCTCACAAACCTCGACACATGACTCTTATATAATCAGAAATACACTCAACACACCTGGTTTTAGTGTCACAACTTTGCTTTAATCACCTAAAATGTGCTAAACTCATCATTTTTGAGTCTTACGAAGTGCATCGACAAAGATCTACTGAAGGGAGTAGCGTCTACGAGTACATGGTCAGTTGAAGCCACTAGAAAGGAAAAAGAATTAAAAATATTAGCACAAAAGCAATTTTCCTTACTGAAAAATAAAGGTATTTTCATGACAGGTGTCTGTTCAAGTCTGGTTGTTAATATCTTATTTTAATTACTTTTTTATCCTTTTTATTCGGCCATAACACAGATCACACACAGAGGATGAAAAGAAAAGAGGGGCCTTTTGACATGTTTAGAGACATTTTGTCTTGGCTCCCAAAATGCCTTGAAACAGCAAATATTGCATGTTTATTAATTACTGCTTTATAAAGGTAAAAAGGTGTAGCGGGATACACCTGCCTATGTTTTCCATTTCAAGTTCTTAGTTTTGTTTTCTTGTTTTTTATTTGACTATTTTCCTGTCTTGCCTGACTCTTATCTTCCTGCATCTCATGCCAATCCACCATATCATACCATATTTATTTATCAAAGCACATTTTAAAACAGCGTGTCAGCTGACCAAAGTGCTGCACAGGGTAAAAACGTAGACATAAAAACACAGGATTAAAATTCACCTTCAGACAGTGCATGTTTAACAGTCAGAAAAAACAGATAACATCAGACAATAAATAACTAAAATGTCCAGGAAAAGGGCTGCCTGGCCTCATGGGCTACTTTTGAGCGTACTAGATTAAAGGGATCTACCAACCGCAAAAATAGTGGAGTGCGCGATAATGGCAGTGAGGTGAAGTCACCGGAGCACGTCAGGCATGAATAAAAGACAGAAAGTGCCAGAGAATATGAGCGGACATGAACGATCTTGTGTTTTTTTGGTGGTGTCACCTTGAGAATGTTACTGTGGCTATGCACAGGACGCAGCTGCCAACATTCAGCGCTCTCCCGCTCAAAGGAATCTGCAGTACGCTGAG